>NC_092227.1:70094011-70394011 GCF_036320965.1 Panulirus ornatus | reverse complement strand
CTGTAATTTGAGCACTCACTCTTATCCCCTTTGCCTTTGTACAATGGCACTATGCACGCATTCCGCCAATCCTCAGGCACCTCACCATGAGTCATACATACATTAAATAACCTTACCAACCAGTCAACAATACAGTCACCCCCTTTTTTAATAAATTCCACTGCAATACCATCCAAACCTGCTGCCTTGCCGGCTTTCATCTTCCGCAAAGCTTTTACTACCTCTTCTCTGTTTACCAAATCATTTTCCCTAACCCTATATATATATATATATATATATATATATATATATATATATATATATATATATATATATATATATTTCTTTTCTTTTCATACTTGTTTGCTGTTTCCCACATTAGTGAGGTGGCACCAGGAAGAAATGAAATGAAGAATGGCTCTATTTGTTTTCATTCATTCTCTAGCATTCATCTGTATTGCACTGAAACTATAGCTGTCTATCCATAACCAGGCCTCTCAGACCTTTCCATGGTTTCCCCTCACTGCTTTACATGTCCTGGTTCAGTCCACTGACAGTACATCGACCCCTGTATACTACATTGTCCCAATTCACTGTAGGCTGTGCATACCTTTTACCATCATGCATGTTCAGGCCATGATTGATCGCTCAAAATCTTTTTTACTCGACCCTTCCATTTCCAGTTTGGCCTTTACTTTCTTTTCCCCTCCACTTCTGACACATGTATCCTCTTTGTTAACCTCTCTTCTTTCCATATCTCTTAACAATTTCAGCACACACTTTTTATTACATCATCTCTCTCTTGCCCTGTTATGAGTTAATCAAACCACCTCTCACCACATATTGCCATCAGACATTTCATTTCCAACACATACACGCTCCCCCACACATCCTCATGTATAGCCCACCCTTACATCTTATAATGTCATTGGGACTACTAAATCTTCAAACAAACTCATTTTTTCACACATTCTTCAATGCTCCCAGAACCTTTGCCCCTCACCCATGCTGTGATTCATTTCCACTTCCAGAGTTCCATTTGGCTGCCATTTTCACTCCCAAATATCTAAAACACCTAACTTAGTTTTCTCCATTCAGACTCACACCCCAATTAACCTGTCCCTTTACCCTGCTGAATTTAAAAATTTTGCTTTTACTCACATTTTCTCTCAACTTCTTCCATACTCACACTCTCCAAACAGAATAGTCAACTTCTGCAGTTTCTTGTGCAATTCTGCCACCAGTGCTGTGTCAATAGGCGACAACATTAAGACGCATTTTTTTCCCTTCACCACCCTATTTATAAACAAAGTAAACAGCCAAGCTGACATTACACACCCGTGTCACAGATGAACCTTCGCTTAGAACCTCTCACTGTCCTATTTTCTGACTTGTATGTTTGCTTCACACCCCTGGTAAAAACTTCTCACTGCTTCTTGCAGTTTTCCTCCCACACTAAATATTTGTAAGTACTCCTTCTTGTTATTCTCTCCCTCATTTTTCACTTTCATTCCTCCATGCTACCTCCTATCCATCTTTCTTCCATTCCTTATCTCTATCACACTTAAGGTATAAGCATGAGTTTTTCTTACAAGGCTGACCCATACTTTTTGTAGTTATTGCTATTATATGATGTGAGTTGTTTTACACGGGCAAAATTGAATTTGAAATACATAGAGTGCATTATTAGAAATGTTTTCATGAGATATTGCAATGGAATAAGCAAATTAATTTCTGTTCCAGCAGTGAGGTTAGAGAGTTATAAGAGAGAACATGCAGAATCTAAAATTGACCATATAAGCAATGAGGACAATGAGGGGATATTTGATAGTGATTGATGTGATGGCGAAGGATTGATTATAGAGCGTGTGATGTTAAAGATGAATGAACTGATTTTGTGAAGTAAGATTGAGATGCATCAAGTGTGGTGGATGTCTGTTGAGGAAAGTGTTTTTAAAGTTGAGAGAACACACTGACTTATGCAGACAATTTCAGGGTAACTTGACAGTTTTAGTAATGTCATTCTTCACCAGTCAAACTGTCTTATTCAAACTGAAATCATTGTCATACATCTTGTATGTCCTGTGTATTTTTTTTGTGGCATTGATGGTATTTATGGATTACTAGATATCCTGAATTCATTCATATTCAGATAAATTATTTGAAATGATTCACAGTCACGATAGTAAATTCCCCCTCTGTTTATTATGATAAAAAGAAAAGCAGAGAATAAAGATGGCAAATGAGTTTAGAGACTGTGTTAGGGAGATTTGATAATGCACAGAAATTGTAATGTTTCAGGTGAGTAAAGTACAGATATGTTTTGTTGTTCCACTTAGGGGATATTTATGAATGAATACAGTGCTGTACATAAAGGGAATAGAATATTTGAAATGGTTTGGTATTCGTAGATGATCATTTGTAGATAAAATCATTTTACTATTAATGATAATCTTATTGAATTATTTTTATTGGCAGTATGATATGCTTTTGCTAAGTGTCATAAGAATCTTTTGTTGCCTACAGATACGCATAGATGGTCTGTTCCACATGTCACTGGTCCAGTTCCTGAGGCAAGGGATGGGCACTCTGCCTGTATTATCAATGATTACATGTATATCTTCTCTGGGTACCTTGAATACATGGAATCTTACACTCAGGATGTGCATACACTAAACCTCAAAACCATGACATGGGCATACGTCAGGACTTCTGTAAGTTGTGGTCATCTCTAAATGAATATACATTTCATACATGTAAGGGAAGGGTAATTACATTATGAAGATATTTCTCCAGTATGTGATGTAAATTGGCAAATCTTGTGAGGTTATAGTATGTGTATTGTATGCAGAAAAGTAGTGAAAGAACATTCCAGACTTTTAATGATAAATATTGAATTGTTTTAATGGGTTTTAAATTCACATAACAAATAGGGGTATGTGGTCACAGACCAAATCATCTATTTACATGAGTTTGTTAAATCTCAGCTTACTGTCCCACTTAGCTGCCCAAAGATTTGATCCCTTGATAGCATTATGAATGATAGACATGTATGTATGGAAGTGAAGAAATGATTAAGGGGCAACACAATCCTCAGAAGCCTGACATATACAGCTGAAACATGGACATGAATGAGTCACAGATGTCAAGAATCTAGGCTATGGAAATGAACTCTTTGAGAGAAGCATGTGGTATGACTAGATGGATTGAAGAAAGAAATGAGGTGTATGAGAGATGTGGTAATGAATTATGGAGTGGTAGAGTGGGTGAAATATTAATACCTCTAGATAGTTTGGGCTTGTGGAAAGAATGCAAGATGTTTGGAGTTTACAAGGAAAGTGTATGATAGTCAAATTAAAGGGGTTGATGTGAGAGGAAGAACAATTGTCACAAGGGGAAATGGAATGGAATAGTACTAGAGGGAGAGAAATGATGGGAGAATGCATGGAATGGTGTATGCAAGAGAGGCATGTAAGGCCAGGATGAATGGAGACTTTCCATGGCCACCCCCTTGATAGGGTTTCCCAGAAGGAATAGGTGTCAGAGATATTGGTAGATAGAGGTAGAAGACTTGGATATTTTGTGCTTTTGATTTGTGTTCATATAAAGGATCGAAATTTGTATAAAGTGCTTAGCTCTGATGGCAGAATACCTTGGGGTTGTTAGGGAGGTGAATGCAAGAGTTTTGGAAAGAGGGGCAAGTATGAAGTCTGTTGGGGATGAGAGAGCTTGGGAAGTGAGTCAGTTGTTGTTCGCTGATGATACAGCGCTGGTGGCTGATTCATGTGAGAAACTGCAGAAGCTGGTGACTAAGTTTGGTAAAGTGTGTGAAAGAAGAAAGTTAAGAGTAAATGTGAATAAGAGCAAGGTTATTAGGTACAGTAGGGTTGAGGGTCAAGTCAATTGGGAGGTGAGTTTGAATGGAGAAAAACTGGAGGAAGTAAAGTGTTTTAGATATCTGGGAGTGGATCTGGCAGCGGATGGAACCATGGAAGCGGAAGTGGATCATAGGATGGGGGAGGGGGCGAAAATTCTGGGAGCCTTGAAGAATGTGTGGAAGTCGAGAACATTATCTCGGAAAGCAAAAATGGGTATGTTTGAAGGAATAGTGGTTCCAACAATGTTGTATGGTTGCGAGGCGTGGGCTATGGATAGAGTGGTGCGCAGGAGGATGGATGTGCTGGAAATGAGATGTTTGAGGACAATGTGTGGTGTGAGGTGGTTTGATCGAGTAAGTAACGTAAGGGTAAGAGAGATGTGTGGAAATAAAAAGAGCGTGGTTGAGAGAGCAGAAGAGGGTGTTTTGAAATGGTTTGGTCACATGGAGAGAATGAGTGAGGAAAGATTGACCAAGAGGATATATGTGTCGGAGGTGGAGGGAACGAGGAGAAGAGGGAGACCAAATTGGAGGTGGAAAGATGGAGTGAAAAAGATTTTGTGTGATTGGGGCCTGAACATGCAGGAGGGTGAAAGGAGGGCAAGGAATAGAGTGAATTGGAGCGATGTGGTATACCGGGGTTGACGTGCTGTCAGTGGATTGAATCAGGGCATGTGAAGCGTCTGGGGTAAACCATGGAAAGCTGTGTAGGTATGTATATTTGCGTTTGTGGACGTATGTGTATGGGGGTGGGTTGGGCCATTTCTTTCGTCTTTTCCTTGCGCTACCTCGCAAATGCGGGAGACAGCGACAAAGCAAAAAAAAAAAAAAAATGAACTGAAAGTGTGTAGAAACATTAGAAATTGCTTGCAAAGTTTTTTTATTTAACTCTTACACTGCAGCACTCTTAATATCCACTGTCTCCATGGTTGTTTGATTTGTTTATGGATGGGGTTGTTAGGGAGTTGAATGCAAGAGTTTTGGAAAGAGGGACAAGTATGCAGTCTGATGTGGATGAGAGAGCTTGGGAAGTTAGTCAGTTGTTGTTCGCTGATGATACAGCACTGGTGGCTGATTCATGTGAGAAACTGCAGAAGCTGGTGCTGAGTTTGGTAAAGTGTGTGAAAGAAGAAAGTTGAAAGTAAATGTGAATAATAGCAAGGTTATTAGGTACAGTAGGGTTGAGGGTCAAGTCAATTGGGAGGTAAGTTTGAATGGAGAAAAATTGGAGGAAGTGAAGTGTTTTAGATATCTGGGAGTGGATTTGGCAGCGGATGGAACTATGGAAGCGGAAGTGAATCATATGGTCGGGGAGGGGGCGAAAATTCTGGGAGCGTTGAAGAATGTGTGGAAGTCGAGAACATTATCTCGGAAAGCAAAAATGGGTATGTTTGAAGGAAAAGTGGTTCCAACAAAGTTGTATGGTTGCGCAGGAGGGTGGATGTGCTGGAAATGAGATGTTTGAGGACAATATGTGGTGTGAGGTGGTTTGATCGAGTAAGTGATAATAGAGTAAGAGAGATGTGTGGTAATAGAGTGTGGTTGAGAGAGCAGAAGAGGGTGTTTTGAAATGGTTTGGTCACATGGAGAGAATGAGTGAGGGAAGATTGACCAAGAGGATATATGTGTCAGAGGTGGAGGGAACGAGGAGAAGTGGGAGACCAAATTGGGGGTGGAAAGATGGAGTGAAAAAGATTTTGAGTGATCGGGGCCTGAACATGCGGGAGGGTGAAAGGCTTGCAAGGAATAGAGTGAATTGGAATGATGTGGTATACTGGGGTCAGCGTGCTGTCAATGGATTGAACCAGGGCATGTGAAGCGTCTGGGGTAAACCATGGAAAGTTCTGTGGGGCCTGGATGTGGAAAGGGAGCTGTGGTTTCGATGCATTATTACGTGACAGCTAGAGACTGAGTGTGAACAAATGGGGCCTTTGTTGTCTTTTCTAGCGCTACCTCTCACACATGAGGGGGGAGGGGGTTGTTATTTCATGTGTGGGGAGGTGGCGATGGGAATGAATAAAGGCAGACTTTGAATTATGTACATGTGTATATATGTATATGTCTTTGTGTGTATATATGTATACGTTGAGATGTATAGGTATGTATATTTGCGTGTGTGGATGTGTATGTATATACATGTGTATGTGGGTTGGTTGGGCCATTCTTTCGTCTGTTTCCTTGTGCTACCTCGCTAACGCGGGAGACAGTGACAAAGCAAAATGAAAAATAAATAACAATCTGTTTGTGGAATTTTATCACTAATCAAAAATGCATCTCCATAAGTTTGTTTGCAGTTAACTAGAAGAGTTTTATTATCGGTCCTACCTTTCTTCTTTGAGAGCCCTTCTATCTTCTATGGGTTCCCTTCAGCACTCAGGAAGCACTCCATGTCTACCAGGCTGAGCCACAAGTCAAAAATGTAGTGATGTGTGTCTTAGTGGGCAGGGTTTAGTCAGTTGGGCAAATAAATGCTCAGTATGGTACTTACATTGTGGGCATGATGGGTCTTAAGATATGTTAGATAGGTTTTTGTAATGTTGTTGGGGTAGGTGATGTCCATTGCATAGACAAGAAAGTGTAACTCGTATATGTATGTGGAGTGTGGTTTCAGGTGTTTGTATGTCAGTGTTGGAAGGGTAGTTGTTTAGTATTTGTCTGTTCATTTAGTTTTGTATATGCTTTGTCACTGTTGTGTTTGTTTGGGATGCAGGGATCTGTGATTAGATGCTGCTGAAGTGTGATACAGGGGTAAGCTATTTGTTTCTGCTTTGAAATTAGTGGTTAGTTATGGAATGGTTTAGATGGGAAGTGTCTTGTGTTGTTCTAGAAATGGTATACAGTAAAATTTGATGAAACTCTTTACGTCTGCCATGTGATCTTTAATTTATTGCTGCTTCCCTGCCATGCATATGAGGTACTTCAGGAATACTTTCAGGCATATGTAAGGAGATTTGTGGTATTTCTTTTTTTTCTTGTTTTTACAATCCAATATGATTTTAAGGGTTTTCACGACTTATATCATTGATCTTCACTTGTCACATCACAAATTATTGCATAATGTGAGGACTAAGATCTTTTCTTGACATCTCCAGATATACTGACCTTTGGATCTTTAACTTATTGCTGCTCCTCTTCCATGCATATGAGGTACTTCAGGAATACTTTCAGGCATATGTAAGGAGATTTGTGGTATTTTTTTTCTTACACTCATGATTGATTAGGGTTTTCACTACTAATATCATTTATCTACAGTTGTCACATCACAGATTATTGCATGATGTGAGGACTGAGATCTTTTCTTGACATCTCCAGATATACTGACCTCTAATAGAAAAAAATTGTGTTGCACTGTCTGACAACAGTGCTTAGGATACCAGTACAAGCAATAACAAATGTGTATTTAACTTGAGGCAGATGTGGTCGATTCAGAAATTACTAACACATATGCCACAGTTACATTGAGCAGAAAAAGTTTGCCCCAGCCATAGAAAAATGTTATTTGCTTAAAGAGAGATTTTTAATGTTGGGGAGCAAGAGAGCATATATGATGCTTGCTTATAAGAAAACCAATAGAGAATATGCAAAGTCATAGGCAGGTATCACAGAGAGGCATATTCATTAAACTGCTGGAAAAGTTAGTAAAGAATCAAATGGATGAAGATTTGCAAAAGAGAAACTATTCAAGTGAGAAGCATCATGGATTTAGAGGAAAGACATTTTGTATCGTGAATTCCATGGACTTGCACTGTATATAACTTGAAAAGAAGTAGCTTAGATATGAGAGATGAATAGATGGACAATATGTTTTAGACTAACAGAAGGTGTTTGACTGTATCTCACAGGAGGAAGCTGATGTAACACAGATTGCTAAGCAAGCAGATGAGGGATGCTTCTTCTCTGGATTGAAAATTTCTAAAACACAAGTTAACAGGGAACACTTGTCAGAAGCACTTTTAATGTTGGGTAAAAGTGACTAGTAAAAGTGATGTTTCATTGAGCTCATTATTAGGCTTGCTGCTACTACTTCTGAGTAATGTAATCGATTGGTACTTGGATTATATGTGGACCTGTTTTTAGATCATGCTAAAATTCTGTGATAAATAATGAATAATTTTTTTTTGTCATGTTGCACACCTTTGATCCAGGTGCCCTGGAGTTCACTAGTTATTGAGATTATTGCTGTGGCCAACCCCCTTGAGGGAGTTCCAGTTGGGAACAAGCATCAGGGATGTAGATAGATAGTGAAGCATGCTCTCATGAATAACAAATTGCTGATGTGACTTCTTTATGTTTATATCCAAGAGAATATTCAGCACCTGTAATTCAGCCTTGCTTCCACTTTTCTGATGTGTAGCTGACCTCATCTGATAAAACCAATCTTTTCAGCATCTTATATTACAATCCCTACCCTGGATGATTCAACTTCTGGTGTCCCACCCCACCTTCTCCTCACTGAGTCTACACACTAACTGTTTTTTTCTTCACACAAAGTATTTCAAGTTTACTCCTAGCCTCAGGTGGATGAGATGCATAGACCAGTTTTCTGAGGTAGTGTGCCTCTTAGGTAACTGTTTTCCTTGCTTACCTATTTCTTCTCTCTCTAACAACCCAAAATTTCCCTTCCTCTTAGAAACGTTTCTTTGTTCAGTTCCTTGCTAT
This sequence comes from Panulirus ornatus, assembly GCF_036320965.1. Taxonomy (NCBI): domain Eukaryota; kingdom Metazoa; phylum Arthropoda; class Malacostraca; order Decapoda; family Palinuridae; genus Panulirus; species Panulirus ornatus. The sequence goes on along the minus strand of NC_092227.1, from coordinate 70,385,496 downwards.
TAAAGGAGACTACTCTACCTTTCTGACAATGACCTCATTGCTCTTACTTCCACTGTTTCCATAATCTTTGAAATGTTCCTTAACCTCCTAAGTCTCATTCCATTCTTTAAGCTCACCAATATGGCTTTGCATTGCATGGTCTGTGGATGACTTTTTTCTGGTGTGACCTATCTTTGGTCCTCATCTTAAGGATTTTGGTGAATCTTCTGCTTGGGTTAGGGTTTCTTCAACTTCCAACCCCTTTAGACATGTATGCCAGTGATTAAACTACTCACTTCAGCTCCCTTTCCCTCCTTTCCAGTCTGTTCATTTTTCTCATGCTAGATGTATTTCCTCTCCTAATTCAGATTTTTTATCCCTGGGGATAGAGGAGAAAGAATACTTCCCACGTATTCCTTGCGTGTCGTAGAAGGCGACTAAAAGGGAAGGGAGCGGGGGGCTGGAAATCCTCCCCTCTCGTTTTTTTTAATTTTCCAAAAGAAGGAACAGAGAAGGGGGGCCAGGTGAGGATATTCCCTCAGAGGCCCAACCCTCTGTTCTTAACGCTACCTCGCTATCGCGGGAAATGGCGAATAGTATGAAAGAAAGAAAAAGAAAATTCAGATTTTTATGTTGTGGCACTTATGGATCTGGAGAATGCACATGGTACAGTAGGTATAGATGCTCTGTTGAAGGTCTTACATATATAAGGTTTTTGGGAAAGTTACTAAAAGTAGTGAGAAGTTTTTGTCATGGGAGTAAGGTTTGTGTGTGTGGGAGGGAAGAGAGGAGGTCCTCAAAGAAAGGTGGGTCCATGGCATAGGTGCATGACTACACTATATTTATGTAATACATTAATGGGTAGGATGGAGAGAGAGGTGAATACAAAGGTCTTTGAGGGAGGGATCGGTGTGTAGTCTGTCAGGGATGGGGTGTTTGCTGTTTGCTGTTGACAGTTTTGGTGAGAGAAACTGCAGAAACTGGTGACAGTTTGGGAGAGCATGAAAAAGGAAAAACCTGAGTTAATGTAAATAAAAGGAAGGTTATACAGTTCAGCAGGGGTGAGAGATAGTGGAGTGTGAATTTGAATGGAAAGAACCTGGAGAAATTGGTATGAAACCATGGAAGCTGAAGTTAGCCATTGCGTAGGTAAAGTGGCTAAGGTCTTAGGTGCATTGAGGTGTGTGTAGAAAGAGAGTTTACTGTCTATGAGGGTAAAGATGGTTGGGAAATAAAGTAGGGAATAGATTACATGAATCTGCATGTAAAAGAGATCTGGAGGTCGATATTATAGCTGCTTTATTGTTTGAGTTACACAAGACTTGTGAAATAGGCAAACTATCTGCTAGCAGATATAGAAGTTGCATTCATATATATGGAAAAAAAAACATAATCGTAAAATTATTTTTAACATATAGAGGGTGTCAAAAAATGTTTACACACTTTGAATTTTTATTAATACAGTGTCAGTTAAACTACATCCAAGATTTTTTTTTTCATACTATTCGCCATTTCCCGCATTAGCAAGGTAGCGTTAAGAACAGAGGACTGAGCCTTTGAGGGAATATCCTCACTTGGCCCCCTTCTCTGTTCCTTCTTTTGGAAAATCAAAAATGAGAGGGGAGAATTTCCAGCCCCCCGCACCCTCCCCTTTTAGTCGCCTTCTACGACATGCAGGGAAAATGTGGGAAGTATTCTTTCTCCCCTATCCCCAGGGATAATATCCAAGATGTATAATTCAAATCAAAGAGGACAGATGTGTAATTATTTTGAGCTATCACATTTGTACAAAATGATAGCCATTCTGGGATTTGGGCACATTCTCTTTCAATGGCTGGTTTTATCTCATCGATTTGTTGTTGATTTTACACGGTAAACATTATCTTTTAGATGCCCCCATTAGAGAAAATCCATTGGTGTGAGGTCTGGTGAACAATAGGTTTATTCAATGCTACCTCTTCACCCAATCCATCTGTTTGGCAGATTTTCATCAAGATAGGCCCTTACATCAATATGGTAGTGGGGAGGCGCTCCATCTTGAATTATAAATCTTGGATGTAGGATGATTGACATTTTATGAATATAAAATCAAAGTGTGTATGCATTTTTTTGAGAGATTGTATTAGACCAGAACTGATGATACTCAGTAAATCTGGTCATTGCTCCTTATAAAGCACAAAGATCTGATTTAGAGGGGACAGAGAATAGCAACAAAGATGATGCTTGGCTAAGAAAATTGAGCTACAGTGAGAGATTGAGGGCTTCAAAGCTGTCCACCATGTAGGAGACGAGAGAGAGGGGCGCCTGTTAACGTCTTTGAAGTTTCTAAATTATCTGGGTGATGTAGAGGAATAGTTCTTCAAGACGTGCATCACCAGAGTAACCAAAGGCCATGAAAGAGATGAACACCAGGCAGGAACATTAGTTATTAGTTGACTGGAACATTAGGTAGACGCATCAGGTAGAAATATGTCAGTGGGAACGTTAGGTAGGAGCCTCTGGAAACACTTATCTAGAGTTGCCCTCTGCCATTGTCATGTTAAGGGTGAGGCAGTAAAGGCTAAAGAGCAGTGCTGGAGTTCACCAGTTATGGAGGCTTTCTTGCCATGGCCACTCCCTCGAGAGAGTTTCCGGTGGGTGTTGGAGGTGTAGACAGATGGATGGATTACAAGAAAAGCTTGTTAAAACAAAAAACAAAAAAAAGAAGTCCTGGTTGGGTTTTTAGGTGGTGGATTGTTAGAATAAACTAATCAGTTAGTTAAAGAATGTTGGCAGTTTACAGAGGTTTAAAAGGATACTTGATGGCATAGAAAGTTCAGGAAATTTGGACTCATGAGTGCAAACTCTCTCGCCATACTGTGCAAACATGTGATAATTACAGCAAAGTCAGTGGCAGTTTTATGTGGCATTTACATATGATAATCTAGCAGTTTTTTGTGCCATTTAGTTTTTGTTGGTTACCTTAATGTATTATTTTATGAAACAGCTACTTCCTTTGTAAATCATGATTTTCACTTGTCCAGTTTTACATCAACTTCTTAAGATTACTTGCCAAACAGTATATTAGTGTGCAATTGGCATGCCATTCTTAAAAAAAGGAAGAGCCAATGTACAACAGGTGAAAGGCAGTCTTGCAGTATTATTATGCTTATGTTATAAGTTCCTTTAGAGGGGTTTGACAGTTATTTTTACGAAGATTTATTGTGACTGAAGACTTTGTAGATTTTTTAATAGATTTTTTTTCGTAGATTACCTAACTATTATTGGTGGAAGCTGCTTGTATGATATATTGCTTATTGTTAAAATTCTTTGTTTTATTATGATTGTTACATTTTTTTTATTTGATTCAGGGCCAGCCTCCAGTATATCGAGACTTCCACACGGCGACAGGAATCTATGGAATTATGTATGTATGGGGTGGAAGAGAGGTAGCTAGTGGCTGGTATGATTCTCCAGAACATGAAGAATATGGATCAGATCTTTATTCCTTGGACACAACTACAAATCGTTGGAGTATTGTACCTTGCTCAGGCTGTGTTCCAGTCGGCCGAAGATCTCACTCAGCATGTGAGTTTTTATATATTTGTTTTTTTAGTAAACCTGTTTGAAGTAGCAGATTTTGTTGGTAGATGAGACTTTTAATGCAACTAGTATAGCTTGTGCAATATGTATATTAGGCATGAAAAATGTAGCACTGAGATTGGAAAAGTATTATCTCCATTTGTGAGGTCAAGTGAGTGACTTCATACCAGGTAGACAGATAATTTACACACCATAGTCAGTCCACTTGGTAAGCATGGGCATTAAAAGGATCACCTGTATTTGTACTATAGCTGGTATTGTACCATGTACTTCATGGATGCTGCCCAGCCACCACAGCTGGCTTTTCTTTCAAATTAATCAAATATTGAAAGAGCTCTGTTCATGATAATATCCCTGTTGACACAGAAAACCCAGTGCAGTGGATAGTAAAGCTACTCGAATCTCAAACCTTCCCTTGTGTCGGTTTACAATTGCGAAGATCTGCAAGTACCAGTTTCCCCATGCCATGGAGGCAGTATTTCATAAACCCATACATGAAGAATACACACACACAAACTTGCACACCACACACACACACACACACACACACACACACACACACACACACAAGGGCCAGAAGATGGTAACAAAGATAATGCCAGAATTAAGATGGCTGAGTTACAGGGAAAGGCTGGACTTTAAATCTACCCACCTTAGAAGAGTGAAGGGTGATCTGATCGCAACCTTTAATTTTTTAAATGAGATCAATTGTGTTGACATTGTACATTTCATATTTTTTGTGTAGTTTTGAACGTAAACAGGTTAAAAAAGCAACAGAAATATTATATTTGAAATGTAAATATTTTGGAATATACTACCTAATGAAACGGGTAGTTGCTACAAGTTCAGGTTATCTGAACGACACTACAAATAAAGAAAAAGTAAGATCATGTTGAAAAATGCATGAATTACTTTCATTATCCCATGATGCTGCTATCAATCTTTGATTATATATTAGCTTGTCCCTTCAACTATGATGTCCGTAAGTTCATAACTGTATCAAGAACACTTTAGAAATACAGGTGCATATTCTGATGTTCTTCCTTTATATAACTAACAGCATATTACCTGCAGTAAGAGGTAGTGACGGAACTATCCAAATTTAGAGCTTGTAGAATCGTGAAGTATTATCTAAACTTTACAATTTTAACTACCATATTCATCATTTCTTCTGCTGGACAACCTTAGTTAGAACTTTTTTTTCATTAGATGAGTTATTATCTTCATTTGTATGTCTCCATAGTCATCACTATCATATCATCACTCAGTATATAGGTGGTGAAAAACACCGGAAAAGTGAGCAAAAATATGGAAGGAAGAAGCTTGAGCCACCTCAGAGAAATGCATCACCATGCTGTCGTCTGCAGATGTAAAAAAAAAGTGATTTTAGTACCATCTATAGAGAGAAATGACACGAAATTTGTCTCCTGGGAATGACAGAATATGTATATGGAACTTCACAGATGTAAAAAAAAGTGCTTTTAGTACCATCTATTGAGAGATATGACACCAAATTTGTCTCCTGGGAATGACAGAATATGTTTCCTGAACTTAACAGGAGTTATTTTTTATTTATTTTGCTTTGTCGCTGTCTCCCACGTTAGTGAGGTAGCGCAAGGAAACAGATGAAAGAATGGCCCAACCCACCCACATACACATGTATATACATAACGTCCACACACGCAAATATACATACCTATACATCTCAACATATATATATATATATATATATTTGTATGGGTTTTCAGAAAAGAAGAGTGAATGTTGGGATGAAGAGGGTGGTGAGAGTAAGTGAGCTTGAGAAGGAGACCTGTGTGAGGAAGTACCAGGAGAGACTGAGTACAGAATGGAAAAAGGTGAGAACAATGGAAGTAAGGGGAGTGGGGGAGGAATGGGATGTATTTAGGGAATCAGTGATGGATTGCACAAAAGATGCTTGTGGCATGAGAAGAGTGGGAGGTGGGTTGATTAGAAAGGGTAGTGAGTGGTGGGATGAAGAAGTAAGAGTATTAGTGAAAGAGAAGAGAGAGGCATTTGGACGATTTTTGCAGGGAAAAAATGCAATTGAGTGGGCGATGTATAAAAGAAAGAGACAGGAGGTCAAGAGAAAGGTGCAAGAGGTGAAAAAAAGGGCAAATGAGAGTTGGGGTGAGAGAGTATCATTAAATTTTAGGGAGAATAAAAAGATGTTCTGGAAGGAGGTAAATAAAGTGTGTAAGACAAGGGAGCAAATGGGAACTTCAGTGAAGGGCGCAAATGGGGAGGTGATAACAAGTAGTGGTGATGTGAGAAGGAGATGGAGTGAGTATTTCGAAGGTTTGTTGAATGTGTTTGATGATAGAGTGGCAGATATAGGGTGTTTTGGTCGAGGTGGTGTGCAAAGTGAGAGGGTTAGGGAAAATGATTTGGTAAACAGAGAAGAGGTAGTGAAAGCTTTGCGGAAGATGAAAGCCGGCAAGGCAGCAGGTTTGGATGGTATTGCAGTGGAATTTATTAAAAAAGGGAGTGACTGTATTGTTGACTGGTTGGTAAGGTTATTTAATGTATGTATGACTCATGGTGAGGTGCCTGAGGATTGGCGGAATGCGTGCATAGTGCCATTGTACAAAGGCAAAGGGGATAAGAGTGAGTGCTCAAATTACAGAGGTATAAGTTTGTTGAGTATTCCTGGTAAATTATATGGGAGGGTATTGATTGAGAGGGTGAAGGCATGCACAGAGCATCAGATTGGGGAAGAGCAGTGTGGTTTCAGAAGTGGTAGAGGATGTGTGGATCAGGTGTTTGCTTTGAAGAATGTATGTGAGAAATACTTAGAAAAGCAAATGGATTTGTATGTAGCATTTATGGATCTGGAGAAGGCATATGATAGAGTTGATAGAGATGCTCTGTGGAAGGTATTAAGAATATATGGTGTGGGAGGAAAGTTGTTAGAAGCAGTGAAAAGTTTTTATCGAGGATGTAAGGCATGTGTACATGTAGGAAGAGAGGAAAGTGATTGGTTCTCAGTGAATGTAGGTTTGCGGCAGGGGTGTGTGATGTCTCCATGGTTGTTTAATTTGTTTATGGATGGGGTTGTTAGGGAGGTAAATGCAAGAGTTTTGGAAAGAGGGGCAAGTATGAAGTCTGTTGGGGATGAGAGAGCTTGGGAAGTGAGTCAGTTGTTGTTCGCTGATGACACAGCGCTGGTGGCTGATTCATGTGAGAAACTGCAGAAGCTGGTGACTGAGTTTGGTAAAGTGTGTGGAAGAAGAAAGTTAAGAGTAAATGTGAATAAGAGCAAGGTTATTAGGTACAGTAGGGTTGAGGGTCAAGTCAATTGGGAGGTGAGTTTGAATGGAGAAAAACTGGAGGAAGTGAAGTGTTTTAGATATCTGGGAGTGGATCTGGCAGCGGATGGAACCATGGAAGCGGAAGTGGATCATAGGGTGGGGGAGGGGGCGAAAATTCTGGGGGCCTTGAAGAATGTGTGGAAGTCGAGAACATTATCTCGGAAAGCAAAAATGGGTATGTTTGAAGGAATAGTGGTTCCAACAATGTTGTATGGTTGCGAGGCGTGGGCCATGGATAGAGTTGTGCGCAGGAGGATGGATGTGCTGGAAATGAGATGTTTGAGGACAATGTGTGGTGTGAGGTGGTTTGATCGAGTGAGTAACGTAAGGGTAAGAGAGATGTGTGGAAATAAAAAGAGCGTGGTTGAGAGAGCAGAAGAGGGTGTTTTGAAGTGGTTTGGGCACATGGAGAGGATGAGTGAGGAAAGATTGACCAAGAGGATATATGTGTCGGAGGTGGAGGGAACAAGGAGAAGAGGGAGACCAAATTGGAGGTGGAAAGATGGAGTGAAAAAGATTTTGCGTGATCGGGGCCTGAACATGCAGGAGGGTGAAAGGAGGGCAAGGAATAGAGTGAATTGGAGCGATGTGGTATACCGGGGCTGACGTGCTGTCAGTGGATTGAATCAAGGCATGTGAAGTGTCTGGGGTAAACCATGGAAAGCTGTGTAGGTATGTATATTTGCGTGTGTGGACGTATGTATATACATGTGGATGGGGGGGGGGGCCATTTCTTTCGTCTGTTTCCTTGCGCTACCTCGCAAACGCGGGAGACAGCGACAAAGTATAAAAAAAAAAAAAAAAATATATGGAGTTGATGGAGATGCTCTGTGGAGGGTATTAGGAATATATGGTGTGGGAGGCAAGTTGTTGGAAGCAGTGAAAAGTTTTTATCGAGGATGTAAGGCATGTGTACGTGTGGGAAGAGGGGAAAGTGATTGGTTCTCAGTGAATGTGGGTTTGCGGCGGGGGTGTGTGATGTCTCCATGGTTGTTTAATTTGTTTATGGATGGGGTTGTTAGGGAGGTGAATGCAAGAGTTTTGGAAAGAGGGGCAAGGATGAAGTCTGTCGGGGATGAGAGAGCTTGGGAAGTGAGTCAGTTGTTGTTCGCTGATGATACAGCGCTGGTGGCTGATTCATGTGAGAAACTGCAGAAGCTGGTGACTGAGTTTGGTAAAGTGTGTGAAAGAAGAAAGTTAAGAGTAAATGTGAATAAGAGCAAGGTTATTAGGTACAGTAGGGTTGAGGGTCAAGTCAGTTGGGAGGTGAGTTTGAATGGAGAAAAACTGGAGGAAGGAAGTGTTTTAGATATCTGGGAGTGGATCTGGCAGCGGATGGAAACATGGAAGCGGAAGTGGATCATAGGGTGGGGGAGGGGGCGAAAATTCTGGGAGCCTTGAAGAATGTGTGGAAGTCGAGAACATTATCTCGGAAAGCAAAAATGGGTATGTTTGAAGGAATTGTGGTTCCAACAATGTTGTATGGTTGCGAGGCGTGGACTATGGATAGAGTTGTGCGCAGGAGGATGGATGTGCTGGAAATGAGATGTTTGAGGACAAGGTGTGGTGTGAGGTGGGTTGATCGAGTAAGTAACGTAAGGGTAAGAGAGATGTGTGGAAATAAAAAGAGCGTGGTTGAGAGAGCAGAAGAGGGTGTTTTGAAATGGTTTGGTCACATGGAGAGAATGAGTGAGGAAAGATTGACCAAGAGGATATATGTGTCGGAGGTGGAGGGAATGAGGAGAAGAGGGAGACCAAATTGGAGGTGGAAAGATGGAGTGAAAAAGATTTTGTGTGATCGGGGCCTGAACATGCAGGAGGGTGAAAGGAGGGCAAGGAATAGAGTGAATTGGAGTGATGTGGTATACCGGGGCTGATGTGCTGTCAGTGGATTGAATCAAGGCATGTGAAGCGTCTGGGGTAAACCATGGAAAGCTGTGTAGGTATGTATATTTGCATGTGTGGACGTATGTATATACATGCGTATGGGGGTGGGTTGGGCCATTTCTTTCGTGTGTTTCCTTGCGCTACCTCGCAAACGCGGGAGACAGCGGCAAAAAAAAAAAAATATATATATATATATATATATATATATATATATATATATATATATATCCCTGGGGATAGGGGAGAAAGAATACTTCCCACGTATTCCCTGCGTGTCGTAGAAGGCGACTAAAAGGGGAGGGAGTGGGTGGCTGGAAATCCTCCCCTCTCGTTTTTTTTTAATTTTCCAAAAGAAGGAACAGAGAAGGGGGCCAGATGAGGATTTTCCCTCTAAGGCCCAGTCCTCTGTTCTTAACGCTACCTCGCAAATGCGGGAAATGGCGAATAGTATGAAAAATATATATATATATATATATATATATATATATATATATATATATATATATATATATATATATATATACACCTGGGGATAAGGGTGAAAGAATACTTCCCACGCATTCCTCGTGTGTCGTAAAAGGCGACTAGAGGGGACGGGAGCGGGGGGCCAGAAATCCTCCCCTCCTTGTATTTTTTAACTTTCTAAAATGGGAAACAGAAGGAGTCACGCGGGGAGTGCTCATCCTCCTCGAAGGCTCAGACTGGGGTGTCTAAATGTGTGTGGATGTAACCAAGATGTGAAAAAAGGAGAGATAGGTAGTATGTTTGAGGAAAGGAACCTGGATGTTTTGGCTCTGAGTGAAACGAAGCTCAAAGGTAAAGGGGAAGAGTGGTTTGGGAATGCCTTGGGAGTAAAGTCAGGGGTTAGTGAGAGGACAAGAGCAAGGGAAGGAGTAGCAGTACTCCTGAAACAGGAGTTGTGGGAGTATGCGATAGAATGTAAGAAAGTAAATTCTCGATTAATATGGGTAAAACTGAAAGTTGATGGAGAGAGATGGGTGATTATTGGTGCATATGCACCTGGGCATGAGAAGAAAGATCATGAGAGGCAAGTGTTTTGGGAGCAGCTGAATGAGTGTCTTAGTGGTTTTGATGCACAAGACCGGGTTATAGTGATGGGTGATTTGAATGCAAAGGTGAGTAATGTGGCAGTTGAGGGAATAATTGGTATACATGGGGTGTTCAGTGTTGTAAATGGAAATGGTGAAGAGCTTGTAGATTTATGTGCTGAAAAAGGACTGGTGATTGGGAATACCTGGTTTAAAAAGCGAGATATACATAAGTATACGTATGTAAGGAGGAGAGATGGCCAGAGAGCGTTATTGGATTACGTGTTAATTGACAGGCGCGCGAAAGAGAGACTTTTGGATGTTAATGTGCTGAGAGGTGCAACTGGAGGGATGTCTGATCATTATCTTGTGGAGGCTAAGGTGAAGATTTGTATGGGTTTTCAGAAAAGAAGAGTGAATGTTGGGGTGAAGAGGGTGGTGAGAGTAAGTGAGCTTGGGAAGGAGACTTGTGTGAGGAAGTACCAGGAGAGACTGAGTACAGAATGGAAAAAGGTGAGAACAATGGAAATAAGGGGAGTGGGGGAGGAATGGGATGTATTTAGGGAATCAGTGATGGATTGCGCAAAAGATGCTTGTGGCATGAGAAGAGTGGGAGGTGGGTTGATTAGAAAGGGTAGTGAGTGGTGGGATGAAGAAGTAAGATTATTAGTGAAAGAGAAGAAAGAGGCATTTGGACGATTTTTGCAGGGAAAAAATGCAATTGAGTGGGAGATGTATAAAAGAAAGAGACAGGAGGTCAAGAGAAAGGTGCAAGAGGTGAAAAAGAGGGCAAATGAGAGTTGGGGTGAGAGAGTATCATTAAATTTTAGGGAGAATAAAAAGATGTTCTGGAAGGAGGTAAATAAAGTGCGTAAGACAAGGGAGCAAATGGGAACTTCAGTGAAGGGTGCAAATGGGGAGGTGATAACAAGTAGTGGTGATGTGAGAAGGAGATGGAGTGAGTATTTTGAAGGTTTGTTGAATGTGTTTGATGATAGAGTGGCAGATATAGTGTGTTTTGGTCAAGGTGGTGTGCAAAGTGAGAGGGTTAGGGTAAATGATTTGGTAAACAGAGAAGAGGTAGTAAAAGCTTTGCGGAAGATGAAAGCCGGCAAGGCAGCAGGTATGGATGGTATTGCAGTGGAATTTATTAAAAAAGGGGGTGACTGTATTATTGACTGGTTGGTAAGGTTATTTAATGTATGTATGACTCATGGTGAGGTGCCTGAGGATTGGCAGAATGCGTGCATAGTGCCATTGTACAAAGGCAAAGGGGATAAGAGTGAGTGCTCAAATTACAGAGGTATAAGTTTGTTGAGTATTCCTGGTAAATTATATGGGAGGGTATTGATTGAGAGGGTGAAGGCATGTACAGAGCATCAGATTGGGGAAGAGCAGTGTGGTTTCAGAAGTGGTAGAGGATGTGTGGATCAGGTGTTTGCTTGAAGAATGTATGTGAGAAATACTTAGAAAAGCAAATGGATTTGTATGTAGCATTTATGGATCTGGAGAGGGCATATGATAGAGTTGATAGAGATGCTCTGTGGAAGGTATTAAGAATATATGGTGTGGGAGGCAAGTTGTTAGAAGCAGTGAAAAGTTTTTATCGAGGATGTAAGGCGTGTGTACGTGTAGGAAGAGAGGAAAGTGATTGGTTCTCAGTGAATGTAGGTTTGCGGCAGGGGTGTGTGATGTCTCCATGGTTGTTTAATTTGTTTATGGATGGGGTTGTTAGGGAGGTGAATGCAAGAGTTTTGGAAAGAGGGGCAAGTATGAAGTCTGTTGGGGATGAGAGAGCTTGGGAAGTGAGTCAGTTGTTGTTCGCTGATGATACAGCGCTGGTGGCTGATTCATGTGAGAAACTGCAGAAGCTGGTGACTGAGTTTGGTAAAGTGTGTGAAAGAAGAAAGTTAAGAGTAAATGTGAATAAGAGCAAGGTTATTAGGTACAGTAGGGTTGAGGGTCAAGTCAATTGGGAGGTAAGTTTGAATGGAGAAAAACTGGAGGAAGTAAAGTGTTTTAGATATCTGGGAGTGGATCTGGCAGTGGATGGAACCATGGAAGCGGAAGTGGATCATAGGGTGGGGGAGGGGGCGAAAATTCTGGGAGCCTTGAAGAATGTGTGGAAGTCGAGAACATTATCTCGGAAAGCAAAAATGGGTATGTTTGAAGGAATGGTGGTTCCAACAATGTTGTATGGTTGCGAGGCGTGGGCTATGGATAGAGTTGTGCGCAGGAGGATGGATGTACTGGAAATGAGATGTTTGAGGACAATGTTTGGTGTGAGGTGGTTTGATCGAGTAAGTAATGTAAGGGTAAGAGAGATGTGTGGAAATAAAAAGAGCATGGTTGAGAGAGCAGAAGAGGGTGTTTTGAAATGGTTTTGGGCACATGGAGAGAATGAGTGAGGAAAGATTGACCAAGAGGATATATGTGTCAGAGGTGGAGGGGACGAGGAGAAGTGGGAGACCAAATTGGAGGTGGAAAGATGGAATGAAAAAGATTTTGTGTGATCGGGGCCTGAACATGCAGGAGGGTGAAAGGAGGGCAAGGAATAGAGTGAATTGGATCGATGTGGTATACCGGGGTTGACGTGCTGTCAGTGGATTGAATCAGGGCATGTGAAGCGTCTGGGGTAAACCATGGAAAGCTGTGTAGGTATGTATATTTGCGTGTGTGGACGTATGTATATACATGTGTATGGGGGTGGGTTGGGCCATTTCTTTCATCTGTTTCCTTGCGCTACCTCGCAAACGCGGGAGACAGCGACAAAGCAAGAAAAAAAAAATATATATACACACACAGACATATACATACATACGTATGTACATAATTCATACTGTCTGCCTTTATTCATTCCCATCGCCACTCCGCCACACATGAAATAACAACCCCCTCCCCCCTCATGTGTGCGAGGTAGTGCTAGGAAAAGACAACAAAAGCCACTTTCGTTCATACTCAGTCTCTAGCTGTCATATAATAATGCACCGAAACCACAGCTCCCTTTCCACATCCAGGCCCCACAGAACTTTCCATGGTTTACCCCAGACGTTTCACATGCCCTGGTTCAATCCATTGACAGCACATCGACCCCGGTATACCACATCGTTCCAATTCACTCTATTACTTGCATGCCTTTCACCCTCCTGCATGTTCAGGCCCCGATCACTCAAAATCTTTTTCACTCCATCTTTCCACCTCCAATTTGGTCTCCCACTTCTTGTTCCCCTCCACCTCTGACACATATATCCTCTTGGTCAATCTTTCCTCACTCATTCTCTCCATGTGACCAAACCATTTCAAAACACCCTCTTCTGCTCTCTCAACCACACTCTTTTTATTTCCACACATCTCTCTTACCCTATTATTACTTACTCGATCAAACCACCTCACACCACATATTGTCCTCAAACATCTCATTTCCAGCACATCCACCCTCCTGCGCACAACTCTATCCATAGCCCACGCCTCGCAACCACATAACATTGTTGGAACCACTATTCCTTCAAACATACCCATTTTTGCTTTCCGAGATAATGTTCTTGACTTCCACACATTCTTCAACGCTCCCAGAACTTTCACCCCCTCCCCCACCCTATGATTCACTTCCACTTCCATGGTTCCATCCGCTGCCAAATCCACTCCCAGATATCTAAACCACTTCACTTCCTCCAGTTTTTCTCCATTCAAACTTACCTCCCAGTTGACTTATTCCTTAACCCTACTGTACCGAATAACCTTGTTCTTATTCACATTTACTCTCAACTTTCTTCTTTCACACACTTTACCAAACTCAGTCACCAGCTTCTGCAGTTTCTCACACGAATCAGCCACCAGCACTGTATCATCAGCGAACAACAACTGACTCACTTCCCAAGCTCTCTCATCTACAACAGACTGCCCCTCTCTCCAAAACTCTTGCATTAACCTTCCTAACAACCTTCATCCATAAACAAATTAAACAACCATGGAGACATCACACACCCCTGCCGCAGACCTATATTCACTGAGAACCAATCACTTTCCTCTCTTCCTACACATGCACATGCCTTACATCTCGATAAAAACTTTTCACTGCTTCTAACAACTTGCCTCCCACACCATATATTCTTAGTACCTTCCACAGAGCATCTCTATCAACTCTATCATATGCCTTCTCCAGATCTATAAATGCTACATACAAATCCATTCGCTTTTCTAAGTATTTTTCACATACATTCTTCAAAGCAAATACCTGATCCACACATCCTCTACCACTTCTGAAATCACACGAGTTATCTTGGGATATTAATTTTAGGATATGAGTGACCTGAGTTAATTCACGTTAATGATTATTTGCACAAAAGCTTAGCCTGATTATATTTAGGATAGTAAGGGAAGGGGTTGATAAGGATTTTAAGAAATTCTTTTATAGGATTATAGTGGTGAATGAATCGAAGAGAATGACTTAAGACATGGTTAATGTAGATGGCATACATAAATTTAAAGAGGTGTTACAGTAGAGAATGTGCAAGAGATGAGTTTCCATGAGTGTAAAATTACCTCGCCATACAGACCAAATAGGTAATTACAAATATATTATTAAACACTCAGAGAGATTCCTTTAATGTGGAAGAGAACAAATGACGTATGTCTGAGGAGCTCTTTTTAAATGGTTGGAGTGCCCCAGGGTTCTGTTTTGGAACTTTTTTTTTTTTTCTTTTTTTTGCCGCTGTTTCCCGCGTTTGCGAGGTAGCGCAAGGAAACAGACGAAAGAAATGGCCCAAACCGCCCCCATACACATGTATATACATACGTCCACACACGCAACTATACATACCTACACAGCTTTCCATGGTTTATCCCAGACGCTATTACTCATATTAATCCATGTGAGTGACTTGTCCTAAGTTATGGGCTCTTACCAGAATATGTCTGCACATGATGCATATGTCATGATGGAAGTGAAAAGCAGGAAGGGTTTCATCATTTGACAAAGGGACCTAAACAGACTCCAAAGTTTATCTGATGATAAATTGCTGATGAAATTTAACCCAACCAAATTTAAATTAATGAGGTCGGGATAAAGTGAAAGAAGGGCTAAATATGATTAATATCTAGCTGGAAATAAGCTTCAAGATTTCATGTGTGAGAAGGACTTGGTGGTCAACATCATCCAAAACTATCTTCAGAGTCCTACATTAGGACAATAATAAATGTCTTTTGGAAAATATTAGAAGAGCCTTCAGTTACATGGGTAAAAAAAAATGTATAGCAAGCTTTTCATATCATACATAGGCCAAAACTAGATTATGCTTCTTTAGTTTAGTCACTGCACCTAAAGAAGCACAAAGAGCTAATACGAAAGGTTCAGAGGAGGTCTACACAGATGATGCAAGAATTAGAGAGTGAAGTTACAGTGAAAGGTTAAAGACTTTAAATTTACCACCCTTGGAAGAATATTGAGGTTAACCTGATCACTAACTTTGAGTTTTTAGAATAGATCTGCCTCACCCACTCTTGGACTATTAGTGTTCTGTCTGCAAACATACTATCTCTCCTTGTCAAACATAACACTCATTTTTCATAACTATTTTTCATAACTATGTGCTAACCCTGTCTTTTGGAAAGATGTAGGAGCAGTAGATAGCAGTAGTAGGTACAAACATTTAGGTAGAAACACTCAGTAGATGTAGAGGATAGGAATATTTGAGAGAAGCATTAAGTAGAAGTAGTCAGTAAGAACATTAGGGATGAGCCTCTGCCAACACTACGTGCTAGACTTGCCCTCTGCCAGTGGCCCGTTAAAGTTGAGGCACTAAGGGCTAAGAATCTGTATTGGAGTTCACTAGTTATGAAGAATCTAGTGCTGTGGCCATCCTCCTTTGAGGGAGCTCCAGAAGGGAACAGGCATCAGAGTATATATATTTTTTTTTTCATATATATTTGCCATTTCCCGTGTTAGCAAGGTAGTGTTAAGAACAGAAGACTGAGCCTTAGAGAGAAAATCCTCACTTGGACCCCTTCCCTCTTCCCTCTTTTGGAAAAGTAAAGACTGGAGGGGAGGATTTCCTTGAGAGTTTTAGGGATAGAGCAACCAAAGGACATCAGATGAAATTAAGCTTGAAACTTGTTAGGTAAGGTATAAAGAAGTTTTTTCTTTTGAGAATAAGAATGGTGGAAAAATGGATAGATCGTCTGAAGATGTGGTTAATGCAGACATTATATATAGATTTAAAGAGTTGTATGATAGTACAGAATGTTTAAAGGATGGGTCCCTCAAGTGTAAAACTCCCTCCTCATATGGTACAGATGGGTAATTACACACACACACAGATCAAGGCACTGATCCCTGTGTCTTTCAAGATTTTGTAGGATCTACAGCTCATGGTGAGTGGAGTATAAAGGGGTCTCTGAGTGTTATATACATTCAATATTCAATTCGAAAGTGTAAAATTTTGAGATTAAATGGGGATTAAGAGTGGAAACTGATCAGGTTCATATTGCATGAATTGAGTTTGATAGTGCCAAATTTTGAGTTTAAATGGGAATTAAGAGTGAAAGCTTCCTAGGTTCAAATTAAATGAAGGAGTGTTGCCACATTAGTGAAGCAAGATCTCTTCTTTCCTTTATTTGTCTTCTTTTAAAGAGGCCTAGTATACGAAAGTTTGCATATGAAAGGGCTGCCTACCATGGGGAAGTGTAATTTTTCTTTTTATGTAACTCAGAGGTAACACTCTTGCAGTTGAACATCTAAATTCTCCTTAGTCTGTAAGATGATTTACTGCAGTAAGATTCAGTTACTGCTGTTTGTACAAGTTGAGCATCCCTACTCTGAAAATCCAAATCTGGAATGCTCCAAAATCCGAAACTTTTTGAGTGGCGATATGATGTTACTAGAGGAAAATTCCACACGTAAACTCTTTATTTTTTTTTTTTACTGTTAAGTACTTATGTGTGAATAAGTGTAAGAAAATGATTGCTTATCAGTAGCATATAAACTCAGAGTCAGGAATGAAGGTGATGCCAAACATCCACTTGGGTGGCTGAGGTTGTGACACCTTAGCTTTTTGATGGTTCAGTGTTACACTAACTTTGGTCATGCACAAAATTATTGAAAATATTTTATGAATTACCTTCAGGCTATGTGTATAAGGTGTATATAAAGCATAAATGGATTTTGTGTTTAGACATAGGTTCCATCCCCAAGTTATATCATTATGCGTATGCAAATATTCCAAAATCCAAACACTGCTGGTCCCAGGTATTTCGGATAAGGGATACTCAACCTGTATTACTTTAGGGGATAATTTAAGACCTCTAGCTCTGCCTGAACCATAAACACATGGTATGGATTCAGTTACAAGAATGTACCAAAACCAGTTGGTCAAAACAAGATTGTCAAAGAGAGGATGATATAAAAGCGAAAAAAGGCTAGACATGAAAACATGAGAGTATATGTATTGGGATAATGTGGGAACTGGTGAAGGAGCAAGAAAAGAGGATAGCACAACTAGAGCTTGAGTTAAGAAAACAGAGGAAGTTTTTAAAGGACCATGAAAGGAGTTATGAGACTGGAGAGAAACAGAAACACAGATTAGAGGAGGGAGTTTAGGATGTAAAATCAGAGAAGAGAAGATGAAGCCATTAGAAATAAGATAAAGTCTAATGTGTCTTATCTGGATGTACTAGAGGTCATGCAATCATAGGAAAAGTTTATTTACAGAATTGGTCAAGTAATTACGGAGCATTCCTGGGAGGCTTACGTACATAGAAAAAGACGAAGGTGCATGCTGAATCTACTGGAACAGTATGAAAAGCCATTCATGTAGAGAAAAGGACAAACACACACACACACACTGATGAAATTAGAGGGCAGTGAAGATTAGGAGTAAATTCAAAAGCAGATCAACGGAGCATTAAAAGTGAAGGAAAGTAACATAGACCTTGGGTGAAACAAACAGGAAATTGAGTAAAGCTGTTGAAAGAATTTTATGCACTGTTAGAGATGAAGCAATCATGGAAGTATATGGGTTAATTGATGCAAGGTTTAGAAAAGTACAGAGAATGCAGGACCAGTGCTTACTAACCGAATGAGAGATTATATAGAAAGTTGGAGACACAGACACTGACATTACCACACTGAGGGATCTAGCTGAAAAGTGGATTGGAAGAGGATCACACACCAAATAAGAAAGAAAGAGAATAGGAGGAAATACATAATGAAAGATTGCTGGAGTCTATGGGACTGCCAGAAGCAACTTCCTTTGTAAAGGAAAGGAGAATAATGCTTGGTTATAACCAAGATATAAGGGGGTAACCAGTTATAGTTACATTCAATTTGGAGTCATCAGGCCAGGAAACCCTTAGAATAACAAAGAATCTTGAATGCATGACAGAACTCGGTGGGATATTTATCAGATGTGGTAGATCTGAGGAAGAGAGGGAGACAAGCAGAGTACAGTCAGCTGACAAAAAAATCTGGTTATACCATGCATGGCAAAAGGATGGAACAGCCCTGCTAAAACTGCAGAGAAGGCAGAAGTGTTAGGAGATGGTAACATCAGACTGAAAGAATTATATTCAAATGATAGGTTTATAGTTAGTGATAAAGAACTGGATTCAAGGATGGTTTAAAGGAAAGTGCACAAGATATTATGGAACCAGAGTTCACTAAAGAGATAAGCTCTAACCTGCTCTGCACATAGAGGACTTAAGAGCAAGAAAGAAAGAGAGGGTAAAGGAGGAGGAAGATTAGCCCTCTTAAGAAAGAGAGTCCTGAAGTTTCAAAAAAGTGGAAGATGGTTTATTCTGACGATGTATGAAATTAAATGTAGAGAAGAAGAGCTTAGTTGTGTTATCATTGTATAATCCTCCAAAGAATTGCAATAAACTGGATGAAATATATCCATCTATATCTCTGACTCCTGTTCCCTTCGGGAACACCCTCACGGGGTTGGCCATGGCAAAAGTCTCCATAACTGGTGAACTCCATTGTCACTTCTCAGCCTTTAGTGCCTTACCCTTAAGATGCCACTGGGATAGGACATCTCTAGCACAATCTTTTCAGAGGCTCCTAACTAATGTTCTTACAGACTATTACTACCTAATGAGTCCACCTAATATTCCTGCCTAGTGTTCCAACCTACTAATACAACCTAATGCTCCTACCTACTACTTCTACTCAATGCTCCTGTTTAATGTTCATGTCTACTACTTATGTCTATTGCTCCTAACATTTTGCCCAAAGGCAAGGCTAGCACATAGTGCTCATCATAGGAGAATCTAGAGTTACAAGGAATGAGTTGTTGGTGTTATCAAATGATGGGTGATTAGGAGAGATTGTATGTTTGTCGACAGAATGCCAACAGTCCATAAGGCAGAAAGAAAAGACAGGTACCTGGATCAAAGGAAAGCAACTTCTAAGCCACTGAAGTGTTGGCTCACCATGCAGCCATCACTAACCCTCCCCATACCCAGGCAGGAGGAAATGGATAGTAACAGTGAAGGAACAGTCGGATAATTTCCTATACCAGCATGTTAGAGAGCATACTAGGATGAGGGGGACTAGAACTTATCTTCACTAGAATAGATATTGAGAATATTATATACTGTTTACCATTTGGAAGAAGTGATCATGTACTGCTCAAGTTTGAATATGCAGTAAAAGTGGACATTGAAAGGGCTGAGGTGGGACAGGAAATAAAGGGGAGATACAATTGCAGAAACTACACAAACCGTAATGATTTTTAGGGTAACAGATTGGGAAATGGAATTCAGTAGCCAGGAACAAGGGCATTGTGTTGAGAGGTCCTTTGAAATTTACAGTGAAGTAGTAAGGCATTGGTGCATCAAGTATGGAGGGAAAAGTAAGAAGGAGTAAGGAATGGATTAATGAAAGATGTCATAAATCATATGAGCTTCAAGGTGTGCAGTGATGATGATATAGATGGCAATCTAGTCAGTTAGCATTTACAAGGTAAAAGAGAGTGTGAATTGAGTATGGTAGGATAAGAAAAGAGGAACAAAGACACTGAAAAGAATATTGTGGATAGGGCAGCTGAAAATCAAAACTTTTCCATATATTCAAAAGGAGCAGCTGATCATGCTAAGGGTCTCGGAGGGAAAAAAAAAATTGGAGGTGATGATGTGAAGAACTGAATATCAAATTTAAAAATGTTTTTACAATGGAAAATACTGTAGCCCCATCACCAGTGAGATGGAATGAGAAGGTTTTGGAAATCTTTGAAATAACTAGAAAAGATACTAACAGAACAATAAAAAGACTAGCCCCATACTAAGTTCATGGTCATGATGAAATTTCATCATATATGCTAAAGAGATATGCATATATGTTTGATAGACCATATGAATTACCATTCAAGGTATCACTGGAGGGAGGCATATTGCTAAGGGATGGAAAAGGGCAAACTTCATACTGACAAATAAGAAAGGGAACAGGAACAGGCATTTAACTACAGACCAGTTTCACTAACATGTCCAGTGTGTAAGGTTCTGGAAAAGATTATTCAAAAGCAAGTTGAAGACTTTCTGGGAAAGCAGGTGACTTTTCTGTTGAGGCGAAATTTCCCAAGTGAGAGACACCATGGTTTTAAGGAAAGAAGGTTGTTTAACTAGCCTCTTAGAGTTTTATTAGAGGGTGAGCTGAGTACTGGACAAAAGTTAAGCTGAATGAGCCTTCTGTATCTGGACAGTTAGAAGGCATTTGCCATTGTACCACATAGGAGGCTGATTATGAAGTAGGATCATGTACTACATACAAGGCTTATCATGAAGTAGTTTCACCAAGCAGGAATAAGGGGAAACCTTTCATTAGATAGATGATCTTAGTGGGAGGGACAAAAGGATGCATGTTAGAGGAGCCTTTTCCAAATGTGTTGAAGTGAATATCAGAATACCACAGGGTTCAGTTCTGGGACCATTACTCTTCTTGATCTGCATTAATGACTTACCTGAAGGTATGGAATCCTACCTGAATATGTTTCTAGATGATGCAAAGGTCATGAGGGAAGTGGAAAGTAAGGAGGATGGCATCAGCGTACAAGGGGACCTAAACTTACTCCAGAGTTGGTGTGAAACCTTTTTGATGAAATTCAGCCCAAGCAGTTGTAAAGTAATGAGGATGGAACAAATTATGATTATTATGTAGCAGGAAATAAGCCTCAGGATTCTGTATGTGAGAGGGACTTTGGAGTAGATGTTGTCCTTAACCAGAGGCCAGAGTCCCATATTATGAGAATAGCTAAGGAAACAAACTTTCTGCTGGCAAATATCAGAATACCTTTCAAGTATATAGATAAAGAAATATTAAGTAAGCTATTCATATTCTAAACAAGGCCAAAAGTAGAATATGCTTGTAGGTTTTGGTCACTGCACCTGAAGAACTCATAGAGAAGGTCCAGAGGAGAGAAGCACAGATGGTATCAGACTTGAGAGAGAGCTAAGCTACAGGGAAAGGCAGGAGGCTTTAGATTTACTTTCCTTGGAAAAGAGAAGACTGAGGAGTGAATTGATCACAACCTTTAAGTTTTTAAAAGAGATCAGCAAAGTAGACAATGAACAGAACTTGGAGAGAATTAGGGTTAGAGCAACAAGAGGACATAACAGTAAATTAAGTAAAAGACTTGTGAATAAGGACATAAAGAAATACACAGGTTTTTGACTTATGGTGGGGTTACATTCCAATAAACCCATCATGTTAAAATATCGTAAATTGAAAATACATTTGATGATGTACATCTAACCTACCAAACATCATATCTTAACCTAGCCAACCTTAAACATTTTCAGAACACTTACATTAGTCTACAGTTAGACAAAATCATCTGACACTAAGCTTATTCTATAATAAAGTGTTGATAGTAGCAAATGCCTCTGCCAGTTTCTTTGCTGTGAGCTTTCTTGGTGCTTCGGGTATAACTTCATGGTGGGTAATTATCTTTAATTTCATCCCGAGCAATTGCCTTCCTCTTCTTCTTCTTGACAGAGGCAGGAGAGACAGATGGGTATTTTGTAAGGATGATGGGATGCAAAAACACAAAATATGAGAAAAAAAACACTGGCAACACAGTACACTGTAAAGTAACAGTTGTTTACTCTTGTGATTGCATGACTGACTGGAAGCTGTGGCTCACTGCTGCTCACCATCACGAAAGAGTATCACACCACATATCTCGCTTGAGAAAAGATCAAAATCTAAAATTTGAAGTACTGTTTTCTGGCAAATGTCAGAGTAGCTTTCAATTGTATGGAAAAGGAATTATTTTACAAGCTGATGATATCCAGCATGAGGCCAAAACTAGAATGTGCTTTTCAGACTTGGTCACTGCACCTAAAGAAGCACAAAGGGTTGGGCTTTGCACCTAGAGAAGCACAAAGGGTTGATAGAGAAGGTCCAGTGGAGGGGAGCAAAGATAGTACCAGAATTAAGTGAACTGAGTTACAGGTAAAAGTTAGAGGCTTTAGACTTGCCAACCTTGAAAGAGAAAAAGTAGGGATGACCAAATCATAACCTTTTATTTTTTCAAAAGTGATTGATTATGTGGAGTGTAAACAGAGAGACGCAGAGATAGAGCAGCCAGAGGACATAGCATGAGGCTAAGTAAGCAGGTTGTTCTTAAATATGAAAGTGTGTACTTTTATGGTATGAGAGGTGGATGATTGGAATAGAATGACCTAGGACATGGGTAATGCAAACAACATACATAGATTTAAGAAGTTTTATGATAGTAGAGAATTATACTACACAGAACATGTATACTCATATGTAGGATAAAGCATGTTAGATGGAAATTCTAAATAGTCTCATGAAATGGCTGTAAATTATTCATATATGCTTTGATTTGATGGAAGCAACAAGGTATTTATAATTACGTCAAAAGACAAATGCTTGTGTGAAAAACTATCAGCCAAAGTAAAAGCTCAGTTATCCAGCTTTGACTAATCAGAAAGCTCAAGTATCTTGATTTTTCAGTCTCTTTCAGTATAAATGCCCATTGAAGTAACTGAACTACTTGTGATTTTGTCTTATGTTTCAGTCTCATGTTGGTATTTGTTGAAATTTTTTTCATAGTAAAAGCCAAGTAAAGCTGTGCTGTATGTATGGTTCATTCTATTACACTCAAAAGCTGCACTAGTTTCATGTCAAATGCTGGATGTTTTATTGATTTTTTCCATCTTTTTGTTGTTTCAGCTGCTGTTGCATTATCATAGATAGTTACAGAAATATAGTTCAGAACTTTAGAACAGTACTAAGATATATAAAAAATTAATTATAATTAGATATATAGGTGAAATACTCATAACCAGAATGTTCTCACACATGGCTTTGCCAAGGTTTAGCAGGTGCCAAATAACAAAGCCTTTTGAAATTTTATGTAATATGTATTATGCATTTTAAGTCAGAAATAAACAGAAATAAAAAGTTGTATTGTTTTCAATTTAGATAACAGAAATGTGTATATTTCAGTTGTGCACAGGGGATACATCTACATATTTGGTGGTTTCAATAGTAGAGAGGAGCGCCATTTTAATGACCTACATAGATTTGATCCTGGTAAGTCTGCTAATTTCTGTCAATACTGAATTTCTTGATTATGCAAGTGCTCCTGTACTATGATCTATTTTCCATTAAGCATATTTTTTTTTATTTATTATACTTTGTCGCTGTCTCCCGCGTTTGCGAGGTAGCGCAAGGAAACAGACGAAAGAAATGCCCCCCCCCGCATACACATGTATATACATACATCCACACACGCAAATATACATACCTACACAGCTTTCCATGGTTTACCCCAGACGCTTCACATGCCTTGATTCAATCCACTGACAGCACATCAACCCCGGTATACCACATCTCTCCAATTCACTCTGTTCCTTGCCCTCCTTTCACCCTCCTGCATGTTCAGGCCCCGATCACACAAAATCTTTTTCACTCCATCTTTCCACCTCCAATTTGGTCTCCCTCTTCTCCTCGTTCCCTCCACCTCCGACACATATATCCTCTTGGTCAATCTTTCCTCACTCATTCTCTCCATGTGCCCAAACCACTTCAAAACACCCTCTTCTGCTCTCTCAACCACGCTCTTTTTATTTCCACACATCTCTCTTACCCTTACGTTACTCACACGATCAAACCACCTCACACCACACATTGTCCTCAAACATCTCATTTCCAGCACATCCATCCTCCTGCGCACAACTCTATCCATAGCCCACGCCTCGCAACCATACAACATTGTTGGAACCACTATTCCTTCAAACATACCCATTTTTGCTTTCCGAGATAATGTTCTCGACTTCCACACATTCTTCAAGGCTCCCAGAATTTTCGCCCCCTCCCCCACCCTATGATCCACTTCCGCTTCCATGGTTCCATCCGCTGCCAGATCCACTCCCAGATATCTAAAACACTTCACTTCCTCCAGTTTTTCTCCATTCAAACTCACCTCCCAATTGACTTGACCCTCAACCCTACTGTACCTAATAACCTTGCTCTTATTCACATTTACTCTTAACTTTCTTCTTCCACACACTTTACCAAACTCAGTCACCAGCTTCTGCAGCTTCTTACATGAATCAGCCACCAGCGCTGTATCATCAGCGAACAACAACTGACTCACTTCCCAAGTTCTCTCATCCCCAACAGACTTCATACTTGCCCCTCTTTCCAAAACTCTTGCATTTACCTCCCTAACAACCCCATCCATAAACAAATTAAACAACCATGGAGACATCACACACCCCTGCCGCAAACCTACATTCACTGAGAACCAATCACTTTCCTCTCTTCCTACACGTACACATGCCTTACATCCTCGATAAAAACTTTTCACTGCTTCTAACAACTTTCCTCCCACACCATATATTCTTAATACCTTCCACAGAGCATCTCTATCAACTCTATCATATGCCTTCTCCAGATCCATAAATGCTACATACAAATCCATTTGCTTTTCTAAGTATTTCTCACATACATTCTTCAAAGCAAACACCTGATCCACACATCCTCTACCACTTCTGAAACCACACTGCTCTTCCCCAATCTGATGCTCTGTACATGCCTTCACCCTCTCAATCAATACCCTCCCATATAATTTACCAGGAATACTCAACAAACTTATACCTCTGTAATTTGAGCACTCACTCTTATCCCCTTTGCCTTTGTACAATGGCACTATGCACGCATTCCGCCAATCCTCAGGCACCTCACCATGAGTCATACATACATTAAATAACCTTACCAACCAGTCAACAATACAGTCACCCCCTTTTTTAATAAATTCCACTGCAATACCATCCAAACCTGCTGCCTTGCCGGCTTTCATCTTCCGCAAAGCTTTTACTACCTCTTCTCTGTTTACCAAATCATTTTCCCTAACCCTCTCACTTTGCACACCACCTCGACCAAAACACCCTATATCTGCCACTCTATCATCAAACACATTCAACAAACCTTCAAAATACTCACTCCATCTCCTTCTCACATCACCACTACTTGTTATCACCTCCCCATTTGCGCCCTTCACTGAAGTTCCCATTTGCTCCCTTGTCTTACGCACTTTATTTACCTCCTTCCAGAACCTCCATCTCCTTCTCACATCACCACTACTTGTTATCACCTCCCCATTTGTGCCCTTCACTGAAGTTCCCATTTGCTCCCTTGTCTTACACACTTTATTTACCTCCTTCCAGAACATCTTTTTATTCTCCCTAAAATTTAATGATACTCTCTCACCCCAACTCTCATTTGCCCTTTTTTTCACCTCTTGCACCTTTCTCTTGACCTCCTGTCTCTTTCTTTTATACATCTCCCACTCAATTGCATTTTTTCCCTGCAAAAATCGTCCAAATGCCTCTCTCTTCTCTTTCACTAATACTCTTACTTCTTCATCCCACCACTCACTACCCTTTCTAATCAACCCACCTCCCACTCTTCTCATGCCACAAGCATCCATTAAGCATATATGTGTATATTTTGATGAGTTTTGCTTTGTTTTTTGAATTTTGCTCTGCATCTAGTGTTTAGCAAGTGCAATGCTCATGAGAAATTTATATTAAATAAAGTAAACCCAGAAAATAAGAATAATTGTAAAAAAGTAAGAAATTGCACCAGCAATAGCAGGCACAGGCAATTATTTGCTCCGGTGATCATCCACTGGCAAGTGGCAGTGCTACTAAGACATATATAGTATTCTGTACATTATCCACAAAGAAGGAGGTGAAATAATGTACACAAAACACCAAAAATGAATTGTAAAATGTTTTGAAAATAGCAGTGTAAGGCAATAGCAACTAGACACTTTGATTGCTCATTGGCATCTGGTTTCATCCCTACAGTAGCAAGTCTAACTAGTGTGCTTTGAGAGCATACAAGCTGGATGTTTACATTGTACATTGCATTTCAGTGCCATGTAGGAAAGCACCCAGTAAGTTTTGTGCTTGGGGAAAGTAGAGAAACATACTGTATCAGATTCAGGTCAGCTTCATGTATACACAGTTATAGTCAATAAAAAGATTATTTTACTACTGTATGGTATTTTAAGCAAGTATTCTTAAATTGATAATGTACCTGCACTCTATTGTAGATTTTTGGTCATCTGCATTCATCTTTCAGTGTGCAAAATAGGTTGAGAGATTTTTTTTCATACATATTCGCCATTTCCTGTTCCAGCAAGGTAGCATTAAGAACAGAGGACTGAGCGTAGAGGGAATATCCTCACTTGGCCCCCTTCTCTGTTCCTTTTTTTTCTTTTGAAATGTAGAAAAAATGGGAGGGGGGAGATTTTTTCATACATATTCGCTCTGTGGAAGGTATTAAGAATATATGGTGTGGGAGGCAAGTTGTTAGAAGCAGTGAAAAGTTTTTATCGAGGATGCAAGGCATGTGTACGTGTAGGAAGAGAGGAAAGTGATTGGTTCTCAGTGAATGTAGGTTTGCGGCAGGGGTGTGTGATGTCTCCATGGTTGTTTAATTTGTTTATGGATGGGGTTGTTAGGGAGGTAAATGCAAGAGTTTTGGAAAGAGGGGCAAGTATGAAGTCTGTTGGGGATGAGAGAGCTTGGGAAGTGAGTCAGTTGTTGTTTGCTGATGATACAGCGCTGGTGGCGGATTCATGTGAGAAACTGCAGAAGCTGGTGATGGAGTTTGGTAAAGTGTGTGGAAGAAGAAAGTTAAGAGTAAATGTGAATAAGAGCAAGGTTATAAGGTACAGTAGGGTTGAGGGTCAAGTCAATTGGGAGGTGAGTTTGAATGGAGAAAAACTGGAGGACGTGAAGTGTTTTAGATATCTGGGAGTGGATCTGTCAGCGGATGGAACCATGGAAGCGGAAGTGGATCATAGGGTGGGGGAGGGGGCGAAAATTTTGGGAGCCTTGAAAAATGTGTGGAAGTCGAGAACATTATCCCGGAAAGCAAAAATGGGTATGTTTGAAGGAATAGTAGTTCCAACAATGTTGTATGGTTGCGAGGCGTGGGATATGGATAGAGTTGTGCGCAGGAGGATGGATGTGCTGGAAATGAGATGTTTGAGGGCAATGTGTGGTGTGAGGTGGTTTGATCGAGTAAGTAACGTAAGGGTAAGAGAGATGTGTGGAAATAAAAAGAGCGTGGTTGAGAGAGCAGAAGAGGGTGTTTTGAAATGGTTTGGGCACATGGAGAGAATGAGTGAGGAAAGATTGACCAAGAGGATATATGTGTCGGAGGTGGAGGGAACGAGGAGAAGAGGGAGACCAAATTGGAGGTGGAAAGATGGAGTGAAAAGGATTTTGTGTGATCGGGGCCTGAACATGCAGGAGGGTGAAAGGAGGGCAAGGAATAGAGTGAATTGGAGCGATGTGGTATACAGGGGTTGACGTGCTGTCAGTGGATTGAATCAAGGCATGTGAAGCGTCCGGGGTAAACCATGGAAAGCTGTGTAGGTATGTATATTTGCGTGTGTGGACGTGTGTATGTACATGTGTATGGGGGGGGGTTGGGCCATTTCTTTCGTCTGTTTCCTTGCGCTACCTCGCAAACGCGGGAGACAGCGACAAAGTATAAAAAGAAAAAAAAAAAAAAATTCGCCATTACCTGCTCCAGCGAGGTAGTGTTAAGAACAGGACTGAGAGGTAGAGGGAATATCCTCACTTAGCCCCTTCTCTGTTCTTTTTTTTTTCTTTTTTTTATGGAAATGTAGAAAAACGGAAGGGGAGGAAACCCCCCTCCCCTTTAAGTCACCTTCTTTGACACACAGGGAATACGTGGGAAGTATTCTTTCTCCCCTATCCCCAGGGATAAGGTTGAGAGTAACCCCATTAATCCATTGAATCCTGTGAGTAAAATGTGATCCACTACCCACTGTGTCCATAAAGTTGATTTCCAGATTTTCATCCCAAAAGTTTATTTGAAACTACCTGGACACATTTCTTTTGCGCTGGTTGAAACGCAGAAATGTACAAAACACTTAGGAATGTGACAGAAAAGTTTGTATTTTAACTCTTTGATTGCATGAATAGATTTCAGAGTGGTTCTCAGAAGTATCATTTAGATACTAAAAAATCAATGCATTAATGTTTTAGTTTTGTTACTTTCTAATTGCAGATGATAAAGAATTAATTAGAGTACCAGTCATGAAAAGATCTGTGGGGCCTGGATGTGGATAGGGAGCTTTGGTTTCAGTGGATTACACATGACTGTGTGTGAACTAATATGGCCTTGCTGAAGCAGGGGTAGCAATGCTGTTTTCTGTGGGATGGGGTGGTGCCAGGAATGGATGAAGGCAAGCAAGTGTATATTTGTATATGTCTGTGTATGTATATGTGTATATGTTAATATGTTAAAGGTATATGTATGTATATGTACATGTACGTGTATTTAAATTCATGTGTATATGAGTTGATGGATCATTCGTTGTCTGTTTCTTGGTGCTCCCTCACTGACGTGGGAAATGGCAATCAAGTATAATAGATTAATAAAATAACCAGTGAAAATATAATCCGTTTTTCTAAGTATTTTTCACATACATTCTTCAAAGCAAACACCTGATCCACACATTCTCTACCACTTCTGAAACAACACTG
Source organism: Panulirus ornatus (assembly GCF_036320965.1). Classification (NCBI taxonomy): domain Eukaryota; kingdom Metazoa; phylum Arthropoda; class Malacostraca; order Decapoda; family Palinuridae; genus Panulirus; species Panulirus ornatus. The sequence continues at coordinate 70,356,611 of NC_092227.1, read as the reverse complement.
CTCTTCCCCCACTCTGGTGCTCTGTGCATGCCTTTACCCTCTCAACCAAAACCCTCCCATATAATTTCCCAAGAATACTCAACTAACTTATACCTCTATAATTTGAACACTCACTTTTATCCCCTTTGCCTTTGTACAATGGCACTATGCATGCATTCTGCCAATCCTCAGGTACTTCACCATGATCCATACATACACTGAATATCTTTACCAACCAGTCAGCAAAACAGTCACCCCCTTTTTTGATAAATTCCACTGCAATACCTTCCCAACCCGACGCCTTGCTGGCTTTCATCTTCTGCAAAGCTTTCACTACCTCTTCTCTGTTTACTAAACCATTCTCCCTGATCCCTCTCACTTTGCACACCACCCCAGTCAAAACTCACTACATCTGCCACTCTATCATCAACCACATTCAACAAACCTCCCCATTTTCCCCCTTCACTGATGTTCCCACTTTTTTTCTTGTCATGCGTTTTATTTACCTCCTTCCAAAACATCTTTTTATTCTCCCTAAAATTTAACGATACTCTCTCACCCCAACTCCCATTTGCCCTCTTTTTCACCTCTTGCACCTTTCTCTTGACCTCCTGCCTCTTTCTTGTATACATCTCCCAATCATTTGCACTACTTCCCTGCAAAAATCGTCTAAATGCCTCTCTCTTCTCTTTCACTAACAATCTTACTTCATCATCCCACCACTCACTATCCTTTCTAATTTGCCCATCTCCCACCTTTCTCATGCCACATGCATCTTTTCCACAGGCCACCTCTGCTTCCCTAAATACATTTAATTCCTCCCCCACTACCCTCATGTCATTTGCTCTCACCTTTTGCCATTCTGCACTCCATCTCTCCTGGTACTTCCTCACACAAGTCTCCTTTCCAAGCTAACTCTAACCACTCTCTTCTCCCCAACATTCTCTCTTCTGAAAACCTTTACAATTCTTCACCTTCGCCTCTGCATAATAGTGATCAGACATCCCTCCAGCTGCCCCTCTCAGCACATTAACATCCAAAAGTCTATCTTTTACACGCCTATCAATTAACACGTAATCCAGTAATGCTCTCTAACCATCTCTCCTACTCACATATGTATATTTATGTATATCTCTTTGTAAACCAGGTATTCCCAATCACCAGTCCTTTTTCAGCGCACAAATCCACAAGCTCTTCACCATTTCCATTTACAACAATGAACACCCCATGTACACCAGTTATACCCTCAACTGCCACATTACTCACCTTTGCATTCAAATCACCCATCACTATAACCCAGTCTCGTGCATCAAAGCTGCTAACACACTCACTCAGCTGCTTCCAAAACACTTGCCTCTCATGATCTTTCTTCTCATGACCATGTGCATGGGCACCAATAATCTCACATCTTTCTCCATCCATTTTCAGTCTAACCCATATCAATCTAGAGATTACTTTCTTACACTCTATCACATACTCCCACAACTCCTGCTTCCGGAGGCGTGCTACTCCTTCCTTTGCTCTTGTCCTCTCACCAACCCCTGACTTTACTCCCAAGACATTCCCAAACCACTCTTCCCCTTTTACCCTTTAGCTTCGTTTCACTCATAGCCAAAACATCCAGGTTCCTTTCCTCAGATGTACTACCTATGTCTCCTTTTTTCTCATCTTGGTTACATCCTTACACATTTAGACACCCCAATCTGAGCCTTCAAGGAGGATGAGCACTCCCCACATGACTCCTTCTTCTGTTTCCCCTTTTAGAAATCTATTATTACTATTTATTATTCATTGTTATTATACCTAATCACTACTTTCCACGTCAGCAAGGTAGTGCCAGGAAACATATGAAAAATGGCCCATCCACTCATATACACTTATATATATACATAAACGCCCATACATGCACATATACATACATACACATATCAACATACATGCATATACATACACACAGACATATACATATATATACAGGAAACAGCATACATGAATTGAAAAATAGCTTGAAGTAAGAGATCAGAAGTCTAGCTTCTGTCACAACAGTGATTAGGTTAAGTATAGGAAGAAGCATAGATACTTTAGACAGAGAAAGAGTTAAAGAAGGGTTTTGATTAGATTTACTAATATATTTACTGATTTTATTCATGTCAAATAGTACACTGTTTACAATTATCAGATTACTAAGCTTAGATCTTTACATATGAAATAGGAGTGATCCTCCTTACATTTATGTTTTCTGGTTGCTGCTTTATGTGAATGATATTGAGTTGATAATCTTATGTGTCTCCAGTTGCTCATCACTGGGAAGAGGTTAAGCCGCTTGGTAAGGGTCCATGTCCTCGACGAAGACAATCCTGTTGTGTGGTAGATTCAAAAATGTTTCTGTTTGGTGGCACAAGGTGAGTCAGATGTTTATGAGTGTGCTTAGAAAATTCATGCCAAAGGTATTTTATTGAAATATCCAAACATGATTACCAAGACTCTGCTTGTAATATACTGATGTAAATGATTTCATAGATCCCTCAGACTTCAGTTGCAACTTTACCTCTTCATCCCACCACCCACTACCCTTTCTGATCTGCCTACCTTTTGGATGCTGTATGCATCTCATGCACATGACATCATTGCTTCTCTAAATGCCTCTCATTCCTTGCCCACTCTTCTCAGTTCATTTGCTGTCACCTTTTGACATTCTATACTCATTCTCTGCTTGTATTTCTTCCCACAATTTTCCTTTCCAAACTCACTCACTCTCACCACCCTCTTCTCTCTGACATTGTCTGCTCATTTTCAAAAACTTTTACAAATTTTCATTTTAGCCTTCACAAGGTGATGGTCAGACAGCTGCCTCTCTCAACACCTTTACATCCAAAAGTCTCTCTTTTACAAGCCTATCAATTAATTGATAGGCGATGAAGAATGTGAGGAAAGAGAGGATGTTATCTCAGAAAGCAAAAATGGGTTTGTTTGAAGGAATAGTTTTTCCAACAATATTATATGGTTGCGAGGCATGGGCTATATATAGGATTGAGCAGAGGAAGGTGGATGTGTTGGAAATGAAATGTTTGAGGACAGTATACAGCGTGAGGTGGTTTGCTCAAGTAAGTAAGATTGGACAAAGTGAAATGTTTAAGATTCCTATGAGTGAACATGGCAGTGAATGGAACCACAGAAGCAGAATTGAATCATAGGATGGGTGAGAGGGCCCAGGGTCTGTGAATGCTGAAGAAATTGTGGAAAGAGAGATTATTATCTGGGAGGATGAAAATGGGTATGTTTGAAGGTATGGTAGTTTCAGCTATTATGAATGTGAGGCATGGGATATAGATAAAACTATGTGGAGGAGGGTGGATGTGTTGGAAGCGAAATACTTGAGGACAGTATGTAATGTCAGGTGGTTTGATAGAGTAAGTAATGAAAAGGTAAGAGAAAGGGGTTACCGGTACTAAAGAGTGTGGTTGAGAGAGCTGAAAAGGGTGTGCTGAAATGGTTTGGACATATGGAGAGATTGAGTGAGGAAAGGTTGACAAAGAGGATATATGTGTCAGAAGTGGAGGGAACAAGGCGGGAGAGACCTAATGGGAGATGAAAGGATGGAGTGAAAAATATTTTAAGCAGTTGGGGCTTGAACATGCAGGAGGGTGTTAGGCTTGCACAGGATAGAGTGAATTGGAATGATGTAGTATACTAAAGTCAGCGTGCTGTCAGTGGACTGATGCAGGGTGTTGAAGTGTCCAAAGTAAACGATGTAAAGGTTTGTGGGGCCTGGTTGTAGAAAAAGAGCTTTGTTTTCGATGCATTACACATGACAGCTAGAGAATGGATATGAAAAAATGCATTCTTTCTCCTCTGTTCCAGGGCACTACCTTTCTAATGGTAGAAATGGCATTAAGTATGAAATAATACATATATTTCTTTCTTTCATATTTGATCGCTGTTTCCTGTGTTAACAAGATAGCACAAGGAACAGACAAAGAGAGGCCACATCTGCTCACATCCATTCTCTAGCTGGCATGTGTAATGCACTGAAATCACACCTCCTAATCTTCAAACAGACCCCAGATGCTTCACATGCCCTGGGTCACTCCATTGACAGCACGCAGATCCCTATATACCACATCATCCCAGTTCACTCTGGCCTGTGCATGCCTTTCATCCTTCTGCATGTTTAGGCCCCAATCACTAAAAATCTTATTCTTTCCATTCTTCCATTTCCAGGTTGGTCTCCCTGATCTCCTTGTTCTTTCTACTTCTGACATATATATCCCCTTTGTCAACCTTTCCCCATTCATTCTCTCTTTGTGTCCAAACCATTTCAGCACATCTTCTTTAGCTCTCTCAACCATATTCATTTAATTTCCACACATCTCTCTTACCCTTTCATCATTTAGTTGATTGCACCACCTCACACTGTATATTGTCCTCAAACATTTCATTTACAACACACCCACCCTCCTTTGCACAACCTTATCTATAGCCCATTCCTCGCATCCATATAGTAATGTTAGGATTACTGTACCTTAAAAAAATGCCTATTTTGCCCTCCCAAATGATCTCTCTTTCAACACACTCTTCAGTGCCTCTAATACCTTCTCTCCCTCATTTCCCCTATGACAAGCTTGGTTCCACTTTTATGATTCCGTTATATTGCATATTCTGTTATCTTCCATGTCCACTCTGAGTTTAGTTCTTCCAATTTTTCTCCTTTCAAACTCACACCCCAACTAAGTTAGCCCTAAATGCTTCTGTACTCAATAAACTTTCCTTTTTCACATTTACTCTCAACTTCCTCATTTCACACACCTTTCCAAACTCAGTGACCATCTTCTGCTGTTTCATACTTATATCTACCACCAGTGCTGTATCATCAGCAGACAGCTGACTAACTTCCCAGGCCTTCTCATGCCCTACATACTGCATGCTTGTCCTGTTCTCCAAGACTCTTGAATTTGCCTCCCTTACCACCTCATCATTTAAAAAATCAAGCAACTATGGTAACATGGCACACTCGTTTTGCAGACCAACTTTAACTTGGAACCATTCACTCTCTTCTTTTCCTACTCGTACACATACCATACACCCTTGATGAAAACTTCTCACTGTTTCTAGCAGCTTTCCTCCCATACTTTATATCCTTAAGCTCTTCCATAGGGCATCTCTATCAGCCCTATTATGTGCTTTCTCCAGATCCATAAATACCACATACAAATCCATCTGTTTCTCTAAGTATTTCTCAGATTTATTCTTTAGTTGAAACACATGATCCACACATCTTCTACCATTTCTGAAACTGCAGTGTTCCTCCCTAACCTGATGCTCTGTATGTGCCTTCACTCTCAATCACTACTGTCCCATACAACTTGCAGGGATGCTTAACAAATCTATACCTTTTTAGTTAGAACACTCATTTTTATTCCCCTCACTTTTATACAGTGGCACTATACATGCATTCCACTAGTTATCAGGTACTTAACCATGATCCATATGTACATAGAAAATCCTAACTATCCTATCACCAACATAGTCATCCTCTTTCTTAGTAAATTCAACAACAGTAACATCCACTCCAGATGTCTTGCTGCATTTCATCCTTCGTAAGGCTTTCACTACCTCTTCTCCCTTCACCAAACCACTCTTCATGACTCATTTACTTTGCATACTGCCCTGACCCCAGCACCCTACATCTGCCTCCTTATCATCGAGCACATTTAACAGTTCTTCATAGTACTCACTCCATCTCCCTCTCACTTTTATCACTGCCTGTTACCACTTCTTCCTTTGCCCATTTCACCAATGCTCCCTTTTGTGCTCTTGATTTTCACACATTATTAATAATCCTTCCAAAACATCTTATTCTCCCCAAAGTTTACTAATACTCACTCACTTAAGTTCTCATGTGCCCTCATTTTCAACCCCTGGCTTTGATGGTATCTCAGAGAATTATATGAGTGAGGGGCTTGCAAGAGTCTAACCCAGAAACATGCTTTTCACGGTCTTATATCAGGCTTTTTTCATATCATGTAATAATTTAGAAAAAATCATTTATTTTCGGAGCAGAATGATAAAGTTGTCATTGCTGTGAACTGAAAATGATTGATTTATTCAGTTATTTGGTAGTTTTTATTAGATGTTCCTAACTAACCAAATTTCTACCTTTACAGAGTACTTTTTTGATATGCTATAGTACATGTGATTATACTGTATGTATTTATCTTTTGTGTAGCCCTAAGGACAATTACGAAGAAGTTACAGCTTCAGGAGAAGATGTCTTTGGGGAAGAGCTAACAGATCGCCGTCTAAAAGATCATAATGATCTACATGTGCTTGATTTTGGTAAGCTCTTTTATGTTATGTCAGCTTAAGTTGTATTAATGTTGTTGATGACATCAGTCTTTATATACATCATCGTACCATAATAAACCTAAAACTATCTTGATATCTCTGAAACATATATTTAGTTATACATCAAGAAATGTATATTTAGTTATCTTCAAAACTTATCTTCATAAGATTTAAGGTCATGTCTTTTGTGTCATCATTCTTTAAATGTTACATCTTACTCTTTCACAGCTTTCTGAACTTGAAATCTTGCTCCATTAATTCATTTCATTTACTATTGGAATGGGATTTCACCAGTTGTAAAGACTTTTGCCATAGCCACCCCCTTGAGGGAGTTCCCACAGGGAATAGGCACCAGAGATATAGATTGATAGATAGATGGACTGAGGAAGTTATTATTCTGTGGTGCTATATGGACTGTATATTAAATAAGAATCCTTTTATATATATGGTGATTACAGGTTACTGTGGGTCTTCTGTAGGACAAGCCTGCAGAAAGAAGTTTAAGATAAAGCATTCTATATATTGCACTTAGACATTTAAGCCATAGTGCAGAAAACTAGGGTGTTGTGCAGGGTAGCAAATAGGGGGAATCCAATGAAGTGCTATGAAAATGACTTCTTGCATGAAGCTTTATATACAACATCATTACTAGAGTTATCTTAGTACCAGTTTTACAAAAAACTTGATTCCACTGCTTCAAACTAGGATTATCAGTCAGGCTCAACACATAATGCTTCACTTTCCTCTACCCTCACACAATGTTTTCCTTTCCGCCAACCTCACCCTCCTGCCATCCCCACCCAAAGTAATTACATCTCTGGCAGTTAAACCATTTGATGTCAAGTATTGGGTATTGTCATTCATCATTAGTGTTTTATGAAATTCACTTCTGCTTATGAATCTTTAATAAATTATTCCTTACTTAGGTCAAGGTAGCATCGATATCACAATCAATATATCAATGGTATTAAAGGATGAATGGCTTGATCTTATGGCCTGAGGTCATAGAATGCCACTGTTTACTCACATTTGGCTTCATGCTCATGAGTCGATACTCTCAGGTTCATATGCCACAAAAAGGAAAGAGTAACATCAAAGTAACTCGTTAGTTTATCAAAACTGTAGATATTATCAAATATAGTGAGATGTTGTGGATACTATTAACGACCTTGATGTTATAAGCATATATCCAGACAATGAAACTTGGGAGTAGCTTGGAGAGAATGCTTTGAAATAGTGAGTTGATATTCCCTGGGTTCACATCTTTTGGAGAGAGGATTGACAATGTTGGATGAAAGTGGACGTTGCTGTATGTGATATACAACTGAAAGTGTTTCTTTTTGTTTTCTTAATGTCTTGTCTTACAGAACCTAGTCTCAAGACATTATGCCTGATCCAAGTGCAGAAACTGAAGCTTGACACTTTATGGCTTCCTAGAGAGCTGCAGGCCCTTCTGGAGGTTATGAATTTACCAAACACAATAACTCGACCTCTCAACCATACTGGATAAGTCTCCTACTGATCTTATTGTTAATTTTGTGGTTATACTTTGATTATTACTTGTCTATCTAACCACATTGCATGTCATTTCAGCAGTTTGGCAGCTAGGCTTGTACACCTTTGCTAGATGCTGCAAGGTGATACAGTCCATGAGGATGACTGATTATGTAATGAAGCTTTGTACTTGATACACAAAAATTTTGGTCCCCTCTACTTAACATTGTGTAAACCAGGAGCTACTGAGATTATAGGATGGAAATTACTGTAGTAGAAGTTATAGTTTTGTAATAATGAACTGGGGAATTTGTTGGCTCTGATGTTTTTATTTAATGATAACTCATCACCATTGCAGATTCTCACATCCAAAGCATTTGGAGTATATTTCAGTCCAAACTGTCTCTCCGTCCCTCAGAAACTTCAAGTATGTTCTTTTCTTATGGCAGTCATTAATAAGTAGTTTGCTGTGGCTGAAAGGCTCTGAAGTGCATTTTGAAATGAAAGCAGTATTCAGGTTGACAAAGTAAAAGAAAAGCATTGATATCCTATTTTATTAAAATGCAGATTAAAGATTACATGCACATGTTCAAAAAAAAATTAAGCACAAGTGTTATTTGTTGCTAAGAAGTTTGAGCTGCACTACCATCATAATTTACATATCACTTACTGTCTGCTTAGCGTTGTACTATGTAAGAGCCATGTCAAAATAAGTAGATATCCACACATATGGCACCCATACATCCATATCCAAACCACATCCACTGGAAGGTAGCAAGAAGAGTATCTGAAATATGGGAAATTGGTTACAGGGTAAGAATGGCACTTACTGAACTGCACATGCTGGAAGAGAACAAAAGAATGGAGACATGATTACAACATTTACAGTTTCAATTAGTTCTGAAGAGAAGTATTGATCTGCATTTTAATATGAAAGAAATATAACCAAATGAGGGAACACCAAGAAAGTAAACAAAAGATTAGTTTAGAAAATGTGGAGAAATTCTGTAGTAACAGAATAATGATTGAACAGAACAAATTTAGATACAGGAAATGCTAAAAGTATATACATTTTTAAAGGCATGTGACAGCAGATTAGGTTTCAGAGATGGACTTCACAAGCATAAAACTCCCTTCTTATATTGTGCAAATAGGTAATTACATAACATGGAACACATAAAACAAATGAGACTGTCATTGAGCTTGAAAATGAATTTGGAGCAAGAGAATTGAAGAAAGAATTTTCTTTAATTAGGGTAGAAATGCTAAGAAGACTTATGAGAGGGCAGTATGAGTGACCCAGAAAAAGGCTAAATGAGAAAATGTCAATAGAGTAGAAAGAAAATGGCCAAGGGAAATTGCTAGAGGTGTTGGACTAAGATTGTGAAAAATTTCTTGGGCTGAAGAATAAACTCTTAAGTGAAATTAAGGAGATTAAGAGAAAAATACCTGGGAAAATTGTTATCTTGTGGAACTTTTGTTGGTATGATAAGGAAGTTACAGAACACTTATAAAGAATGCATGAGGGCAAAAGTTGCACTGAAGAAGAAAAAGAACAACTAAAATGGATGAGAACAAAGTACAGTAAAGGTTCTAACCAACAAATGGGTTAGACTGAATTAGGAAGTAGTGGTGAAGTGGGAGGGAGAAAGACATACATTATTGATGATATTATATTGGATGAAGATTATATCCATTATAAAGAGGAAACAGCATTAAAGGAAGGAAGTAGGATAAGTATGAAATTAAGGAAACAAAACAGAAGATATTGATAAGACAGATGGGAAGGCACAGAGGCTACATGGTTTGAAAGCAAGCAAAGAATCCTGCATGTCTGGATAAGTAGATATACAGATGGATGAGTTATTAGCATTGCAGTCTTTTTGCATTGCAGTCTTTTTATTTTTGACAGATATCTTTAACCAAAAATATATTATACATTCAGTACAATATTATATTATGTATTCCATTCATTTGATGTGGATAAGCATTTTGAGATATGTGTAGCCACATTATGACACATTATTTATGATGAAATTTTTCTTAAAGATTTTCTTTATTTAGCACTCCAGCATGAAGGCAAACCTCATAAATGCATAGAAATGCATCAGTGGATGAGTTTAACTTAGTCATATATATTACTTTGTTTTTTATATTTTCTGATATATTGGTTTTCAGTAGTGATGATGTTGGTATCTGTAATTGTATTAACTCATTTCTGCAGCCTCATGCATTCTTTCTTATGTTTATTTAAAGTTAGCTTATAAGTAAGAATAGTAAACTGAACAGTTCAGTACAGTACCTTATCATGACCAAGGAAGTTGTAAGAAGAAAGTAAAAGGAGATAGGTGAAAAAGATGCAGGGCAAGAAACCTTCATCACTTGTGAAGAAGCATCAGGAATGTTAACAATGAGAGAGTAGAGCTGTAATCAGAATTATTAAGAAAAGCAAAGAATTCCAGCTTAGAGATTGCATAAGGAGAATCAAAGCAGATGTTTTTAAGAGTTGTTGAAACAGAAGGAAACTGAACCTCCCATGAGACTACCAGAAGAATATACATTAATAAGGAAGAGAAGGAAAGGCAAAGAGTGAGGATCTTTTGCCTCCCCAGTGCAAGTTGATCATCCCTTCTATTTTCAGTTATACAGCTGCAGAACCCTATTCATATAGCTCCTGCTGCTTTGATGTTGTACTCCAATCAGGATCAGAGAGATGATGGATTACTTTGGGGTGAGAAGTTCCTCAATGAGAGTGTACCCCCTTTTATACACTGACAGTGGTACAGCATTGCTGAAGATGACTCTTCACATGTGAGGTAACCACATACAAGTGGAGTCCAATAATTTTACCTTCATGACGCATATATATATATATTTTTTATTTATTTTATATTATTTATTATACTTTGTCGCTGTTTCCCGTGTTAGCAAGGTAGCACGAGGAAACAGATGAAAGACTGGCCCAACCCACCGACAGACACATGTACATACATACACGTCCACACACACACACATGCATACCTATACATTTCAAAGTATACATATATATATATATATATATATATATATATATATATATATATATATATATATATTATATATATATATATATATATATATATATATATATATATATATATATATTTTTTTTTTTTTTTTTTTTTTTAAACTATTCGCCATTTCCCGCATTAGCGAGGTAGCTTTAAGAACAGAGGACTGGGCCTTTGGGGGAATATCCTCACCTGGCCCCCTTCTCTGTTCCTTCTTTTGGAAAAAAAAAAAAAAAAAAAAAGAGAGGGGAGGATTTCCAGCCCCCCGCTCCCTCCCCATTTAGTCGCCTTCTACGACACGCAGGGAATACGTGGGAAGTATTCTTTCTCCCCTATCCCCAGGGATAACATATATATATATATTTTTTTTCTTTCTTTCATACTATTCGCCATTTCCCGCATTAGCGAGGTAGCATTGAGAACAGAGGACTGGGCCCTTGAGGGAATATCCTCACCTGGGCCACTTCTCTGTTCCCTCTTTTGGAAAAAAAAAAAAAAAAAAAAAGTGAGAGGGGAGGATTTCCAGCCCCCCACTCCCTCCCCTTTTAGTCGCCTTCTACGACACGCAGGGAATACGTGGGAAGTATTCTTTCTCCCCTATCCCCAGGGATATATATATATATATATATATATATATATATATATCCCAGCATTTATGGATCTGGAGAAGGCATATGATAGAGTTGATAGATATATATATATATATATATATATATATATATATATATTATTTTTTTTTTTTTTTTTTTTTTTTATACTTTGTCGCTGTCTCCCGCGTTTGCGAGGTAGCGCAAGGAAACAGACGAAAGAAATGGCCCAACCCCCCCCCCCCATACACATGTACATACACACGTCCAGACATGCAAATATACATACCTACACAGCTTTCCATGGTTTACCCCAGACGCTTCACATGCCTTGCTTCAATCCACTGACAGCACGTCAACCCCTGTATACCACATGACTCCAATTCACTCTATTTCTTGCCCTCCTTTCACCCTCCTGCATGTTCAGGCCCCGATCACACAAAATCTTTTTCACTCCATCTTTCCACCTCCAATTTGGTCTCCCTCTTCTCCTCGTTCCCTCCACCTCCGACACATATATCCTCTTGGTCAATCTCTCCTCACTCATTCTCTCCATGTGCCCAAACCATTTCAAAACACCCTCTTCTGCTCTCTCGACCACGCTCTTTTTATTTCCACACATCTCTCTCACCCTTAAGTTACTTACTCGATCAAACCACCTCACACCACACATTGTCCTCAAACATCTCATTTCCAGCACATCCATCCTCCTGCGCACAACTCTATCCATAGCCCACGCCTCGCAACCATACAGCATTGTTGGAACCACTATTCCCTCAAACATACCCATTTTTGCTTTCCGAGATAATGTTCTCGACTTCCACACATTTTTCAAGGCTCCCAAAATTTTCGCCCCCTCCCCCACCCTATGATCCACTTCCGCTTCCATGGTTCCATCCGCTGACAGATCCACTCCCAGATATCTAAAACACTTCACTTCCTCCAGTTTTTCTCCATTCAAACTCACCTCCCAATTGACTTGACCCTCACCCCTACTGTACCTAATAACCTTGCTCTTATTCACATTTACTCTCAACTTTCTTCTTCCACACACTTTACCAAACTCAGTCACCAGCTTCTGCAGTTTCTCACATGAATCAGCCACCAGCGCTGTATCATCAGTGAACAACAACTGACTCACTTCCCAAGCTCTCTCATCCCCAACAGACTTCATACTTGCCCCTCTTTCCAAAACTCTTGCATTTACCTCCCTAACAACCCCATCCATAAACAAATTAAACAACCATGGAGACATCACACACCCCTGCCGCAAACCTACATTCACTGAGAACCAATCACTTTCCTCTCTTCCTACACGTACACATGCCTTACATCCTCGATAAAAACTTTTCACTGCTTCTAACAACTTGCCTCCCACACCATATATTCTTAATACCTTCCACAGAGCATCTCTATCAACTCTATCATATGCCTTCTCCAGATCCATAAATGCTACATACAAATCCATTTGCTTTTCTAAGTATTTCTCACATACATTCTTCAAAGCAAACACCTGATCCACACATCCTCTACCACTTCTGAAACCGCACTGCTCTTCCCCAATCTGATGCTCTGTACATGCCTTCACCCTCTCAATCAATACCCTCCCATATAATTTACCAGGAATACTCAACAAACTTATACCTCTGTAATTTGAACACTCACTCTTATCCCCTTTGCCTTTGTACAATGGCACTATGCACGCATTCCGCCAATCCTCAGGCACCTCACCATGAGTCATACATACATTAAATAACCTTACCAACCAGTCAACAATACAGCCACCCCCTTTCTTAATAAATTCCACTGCAATACCATCCAAACCTGCTGCCTTGCCGGCTTTCATCTTCCGCAAAGCTTTTACTACCCAGCATTTATGGATCTGGAGAAGGCATATGATAGAGTTGATAGAGATGCTCTGTGGAAGGTATTAAGAATATATGGTGTGGGAGGAAAGTTGTTAGAAGCAGTGAAAAGTTTTTATCGAGGATGTAAGGCATGTGTACGTGTAGGAAGAGAGGAAAGTGATTGGTTCTCAGTGAATGTAGGTTTGCGGCAGGGGTGTGTGATGTCTCCATGGTTGTTTAATTTGTTTATGGATGGGGTTGTTAGGGAGGTAAATGCAAGAGTTTTGGAAAGAGGGGCAAGTATGAAGTCTGTTGGGGATGAGAGAGCTTGGGAAGTGAGTCAGTTGTTGTTCACTGATGATACAGCGCTGGTGGCTGATTCATGTGAGAAACTGCAGAAGCTGGTGACTGAGTTTGGTAAAGTGTGTGGAAGAAGAAAGTTAAGAGTAAATGTGAATAAGAGCAAGGTTATTAGGTACAGTAGGGTTGAGGGTCAAGTCAATTGGGAGGTGAGTTTGAATGGAGAAAAACTGGAGGAAGTGAAGTGTTTTAGATATCTGGCAGCGGATGGAACCATGGAAGCGGAAGTGGATCATAGGGTGGGGGAGGGGGCGAAAATTCTGGGGGCCTTGAAGAATGTGTGGAAGTCGAGAACATTATCTCGGAAAGCAAAAATGGGTATGTTTGAAGGAATAGTGGTTCCAACAATGTTGTATGGTTGCGAGGCGTGGGCTATGGATAGAGTTGTGCGCAGGAGGATGGATGTGCTGGAAATGAGATGTTTGAGGACAATGTGCGGTGTGAGGTGGTTTGATCGAGTGAGTAACGTAAGGGTAAGAGAGATGTGTGGAAATAAAAAGAGCATGGTTGAGAGAGCAGAAGAGGGTGTTTTGAAGTGGTTTGGGCACATGGAGAGAATGAGTGAGGAAAGATTGACCAAAAGGATATATGTGTCGGAGGTGGAGGGAACGAGGAGAAGAGGGAGACCAAATTGGAGGTGGAAAGATGGAGTGAAAAAGATTTTGTGTGATCGGGGCCTGAACATGCAGGAGGGTGAAAGGAGGGCAAGGAATAGAGTGAATTGGAGCGATGTGGTATACCGGGGTTGACGTGCTGTCAGTGGATTGAATCAAGGCATGTGAAGCGTCTGGGGTAAACCATGGAAAGCTGTGTAGGTATGTATATTTGCGTGTGTGGACGTATGTATATACATGTGTATGGGGGGGGTTGGGCCATTTCTTTCGTCTGTTTCCTTGCGCTACCTCGCAAACGCGGGAGACAGCGACAAAGTATAAAAAAAAAAAAAAAAAAAAAAAAATATATATATATATATATATATATATATATATATATATATATATATATATATATATATATATATATATATATATGTCTGGAGGGATGTCTGATCATTATCTTGTGGAGGCAAAGGTGAAGATTTGTATGGGTTTTCAGAAAAGAAGAGTGAATGTTGGGATGAAGAGGGTGGTGAGAGTAAGTGAGCTTGGGAAGGAGACCTGTGTGAGGAAGTACCAGGAGAGACTGAGTACAGAATGGAAAAAGGTGAGAACAATGGAAGTAAGGGGAGTGGGGGAGGAATGGGATGTATTTAGGGAATCAGTGATGGATTGCGCAAAAGATGCTTGTGGCATGAGAAGAGTGGGAGGTGGGTTGATTAGAAAGGGTAGTGAGTGGTGGGATGAAGAAGTAAGAGTATTAGTGAAAGAGAAGAGAGAGGCATTTGGACGATTTTTGCAGGGAAAAAATGCACTTGAGTGGGAGATGTATAAAAGAAAGAGACAGGAGGTCAAGAGAAAGGTGCAAGAGGTGAAAAAAAGGGCAAATGAGAGTTGGGGTGAGAGAGTATCATTAAATTTTAGGGAGAATAAAAAGATGTTCTGGAAGGAGGTAAATAAGGTGCGTAAGACAAGGGAGCAAATGGGAACTTCAGTGAAGGGCGCAAATGGGGAGGTGATAACAAGTAGTGGTGATGTGAGAAGGAGATGGAGTGAGTATTTTGAAGGTTTGTTGAATGTGTTTGATGATAGAGTGGCAGATATAGGATGTTTTGGTCGAGGTGGTGTGCAAAGTGAGAGGGTTGGGGATAATGATTTGGTAAACAGAGAGGAGGTAGTGAAAGCTTTGCGGAAGATGAAAGCCGGCAAGGCAGCAGGTTTGGATGGTATTGCAGTGGAATTTATTAAAAAAGGGGGTGACTGTATTGTTGACTGGTTGGTAAGGTTATTTAATGTATGTATGACTCATGGTGAGGTGCCTGAGGATTGGCGGAATGCGTGCATAGTGCCATTGTACAAAGGCAAAGGGGATAAGAGTGAGTGCTCAAATTACAGAGGTATAAGTTTGTTGAGTATTCCTGGTAAAGTATATGGGAGGGTATTGATTGAGAGGGTGAAGGCATGTACAGAGCATCAGATTGGGGAAGAGCAGTGTGGTTTCAGAAGTGGTAGAGGATGTGTGGATCAGGTGTTTGCTTTGAAGAATGTATGTGAGAAATACTTAGAAAAGCAAATGGATTTGTATGTAGCATTTATGGATCTGGAGAAGGCATATGATAGAGTTGATAGAGATGCTCTGTGGAAGGTATTAAGAATATATGGTGTGGGAGGAAAGTTGTTAGAAGCAGTGAAAAGGTTTTATCGAGGATGTAAGGCATGTGTACGTGTAGGAAGAGAGGAAAGTGATTGGTTCTCAGTGAATGTAGGTTTGCGGCAGGGGTGTGTGATGTCTCCATGGTTGTTTAATTTGTTTATGGATGGGGTTGTTAGGGAGGTAAATGCAAGAGTCTTGGAAAGAGGGGCAAGTATGAAGTCTGTTGGGGATGAGAGAGCTTGGGAAGTGAGTCAGTTGTTGTTCGCTGATGATACAGCGCTGGTGGCTGATTCATGTGAGAAACTGCAGAAGCTGGTGACTGAGTTTGGTAAAGTGTGTGGAAGAAGAAAGTTAAGAGTAAATGTGAATAAGAGCAAGGTTATTAGGTACAGTAGGGTTGAGGGTCAAGTCAATTGGGAGGTGAGTTTGAGTGGAGAAAAACTGGAGCAAGTGAAGTGTTTTAGATATCTGGGAGTGGATCTGGCAGCGGATGGAACCATGGAAGCGGAAGTGGATCATAGGGTGGGGGAGGGGGCGAAAATTCTGGGGGCCTTGAAGAATGTGTGGAAGTCGAGAACATTATCTCGGAAAGCAAAAATGGGTATGTTTGAAGGAATAGTGGTTCCAACAATGTTGTATGGTTGCGAGGCGTGGGCTATGGATAGAGTTGTGCGCAGGAGGATGGATGTGCTGGAAATGAGATGTTTGAGGACAATGTGTGGTGTGAGGTGGTTTGATCGAGTGAGTAACGTAAGGGTAAGAGAGATGTGTGGAAATAAAAAGAGCGTGGTTGAGAGAGCAGAAGAGGGTGTTTTGAAGTGGTTTGGGCACATGGAGAGAGTGAGTGAGGAAAGATTGACCAAGAGGATATATGTGTCGGAGGTGGAGGGAACGAGGAGAAGAGGGAGACCAAATTGGAGGTGGAAAGATGGAGTGAAAAAGATTTTGTGTGATCGGGGCCTGAACATGCAGGAGGGTGAAAGGAGGGCAAGGAATAGAGTGAATTGGAGCGATGTGGTATACAGGGGTTGACGTGCTGTCAGTGGATTGAATCAAGGCATGTGAAGCGTCCGGGGTAAACCATGGAAAGCTGTGTAGGTATGTATATTTGTGTGTGTGGACGTGTGTATGTACATGTGTATGGGGGGGGTTGGGCCATTTCTTTCGTCTGTTTCCTTGCGCTACCTCGCAAACGCGGGAGACAGCGACAAAGTATAAAAAAAAAAAAAAAAAATATATATATATATATATATATATATATATATATATATATATGTCTGGAGGGATGTCTGATCATTATCTTGTGGAGGCAAAGGTGAAGATTTGTATGGGTTTTCAGAAAAGAAGAGTGAATGTTGGGATGAAGAGGGTGGTGAGAGTAAGTGAGCTTGGGAAGGAGACCTGTGTGAGGAAGTACCAGGAGAGACTGAGTACAGAATGGAAAAAGGTGAGAACAATGGAAGTAAGGGGAGTGGGGGAGGAATGGGATGTATTTAGGGAATCAGTGATGGATTGCGCAAAAGATGCTTGTGGCATGAGAAGAGTGGGAGGTGGGTTGATTAGAAAGGGTAGTGAGTGGTGGGATGAAGAAGTAAGAGTATTAGTGAAAGAGAAGAGAGAGGCATTTGGACGATTTTTGCAGGGAAAAAATGCAATTGAGTGGGAGATGTATAAAAGAAAGAGACAGGAGGTCAAGAGAAAGGTGCAAGAGGTGAAAAAAAGGGCAAATGAGAGTTGGGGTGAGAGAGTATCATTAAATTTTAGGGAGAATAAAAAGATGTTCTGGAAGGAGGTAAATAAAGTGCGTAAGACAAGGGAGCAAATGGGAACTTCAGTGAAGGGCGCAAATGGGGAGGTGATAACAAGTAGTGGTGATGTGAGAAGGAGATGGAGTGAGTATTTTGAAGGTTTGTTGAATGTGTTTGATGATAGAGTGGCAGATATAGGATGTTTTGGTCGAGGTGGTGTGCAAAGTGAGAGGGTTGGGGAAAATGATTTGGTAAACAGAGAAGAGGTAGTGAAAGCTTTGCGGAAGATGAAAGCCGGCAAGGCAGCAGGTTTGGATGGTATTGCAGTGGAATTTATTAAAAAAGGGGGTGACTGTATTGTTGACTGGTTGGTAAGGTTATTTAATGTATGTATGACTCATGGTGAGGTGCCTGAGGATTGGCGGAATGCGTGCATAGTGCCATTGTACAAAGGCAAAGGGGATAAGAGTGAGTGCTCAAATTACAGAGGTATAAGTTTGTTGAGTATTCCTGGTAAAGTATATGGGAGGGTATTGATTGAGAGGGTGAAGGCATGCACAGAGCATCAGATTGGGGAAGAGCAGTGTGGTTTCAGAAGTGGTAGAGGATGTGTGGATCAGGTGTTTGCTTTGAAGAATGTATGTGAGAAATACTTAGAAAAGCAAATGGATTTGTATGTAGCATTTATGGATCTGGAGAAGGCATATGATAGAGTTGATAGAGATGCTCTGTGGAAGGTATTAAGAATATATGGTGTGGGAGGAAAGTTGTTAGAAGCAGTGAAAAGGTTTTATCGAGGATGTAAGGCATGTGTACGTGTAGGAAGAGAGGAAAGTGATTGGTTCTCAGTGAATGTAGGTTTGCGGCAGAGGTGTGTGATGTCTCCATGGTTGTTTAATTTGTTTATGGATGGGGTTGTTAGGGAGGTGAATGCAAGAGTTTTGGAAAGAGGGGCAAGTATGAAGTCTGTTGGGGATGAGAGAGCTTGGGAAGTGAGTCAGTTGTTGTTCGCT
The DNA here is from genome assembly GCF_036320965.1 of Panulirus ornatus. NCBI lineage: Eukaryota > Metazoa > Arthropoda > Malacostraca > Decapoda > Palinuridae > Panulirus > Panulirus ornatus. The sequence continues at coordinate 70,337,938 of NC_092227.1, read as the reverse complement.
GATGATACAGCGCTGGTGGCTGATTCATGTGAGAAACTGCAGAAGCTGGTGACTGAGTTTGGTAAAGTGTGTGGAAGAAGAAAGTTAAGAGTAAATGTGAATAAGAGCAAGGTTATTAGGTACAGTAGGGTTGAGGGTCAAGTCAATTGGGAGGTGAGTTTGAGTGGAGAAAAACTGGAGGAAGTGAAGTGTTTTAGATATCTGGGAATGGATCTGGCAGCGGATGGAACCATGGAAGCGGAAGTGGATCATAGGGTGGGGGAGGGGGCGAAAATTCTGGGGGCCTTGAAGAATGTGTGGAAGTCGAGAACATTATCTCGGAAAGCAAAAATGGGTATGTTTGAAGGAATAGTGGTTCCAACAATGTTGTATGGTTGCGAGGCGTGGGCTATGGATAGAGTAGTGCGCAGGAGGATGGATGTGCTGGAAATGAGATGTTTGAGGACAATGTGTGGTGTGAGGTGGTTTGATCGAGTGAGTAATGTAAGGGTAAGAGAGATGTGTGGAAATAAAAAGAGCGTGGTTGAGAGAGCAGAAGAGGGTGTTTTGAAGTGGTTTGGGCACATGGAGAGAATGAGTGAGGAAAGATTGACCAAGAGGATATATGTGTCGGAGGTGGAGGGAACGAGGAGAAGAGGGAGACCAAATTGGAGGTGGAAAGATGGAGTGAAAAAGATTTTGTGTGATCGGGGCCTGAACATGCAGGAGGGTGAAAGGAGGGCAAGGAATAGAGTGAATTGGAGCGATGTGGTATACCGGGGTTGACGTGCTGTCAGTGGATTGAATCAAGGCATGTGAAGCGTCTGGGGTAAACCATGGAAAGCTGTGTAGGTGTGTATATTTGCGTGTGTGGACGTATGTATATACATGTGTATGGGGGTGGGTTGAGCCATTTCTTTCGTCTGTTTCCTTGCGCTACCTCGCAAACGCGGGAGACAGCGACAAAGTATAATAAATAAATAAATAAATATATATATATATATATATATATATATATATATATATATATATATATATATATATATACATACACACATATACATACACAGACATATATACACATGTACATAATTCATACTTGCTGCCTTTATTCATTCCCTTCGCCACTCCGCCACACATGAAATGACCCCCCCCCCCCGCACCCCACACGCGCAAGGTAGCGCTAGGAAAAGACAACAAAGGCCACATTCGTTCACACTCAGTCTCTAGCTGTCATGTATAATGCACTGAAACCACAGCTCCCTTTCCACATCCAGGCCCTGTAAAACTTTCCATGGTTTACCCCAGATGCTTCACATGCCCTAGTTCAATCCATTGACAGCATGTCCACCCCAGTATACCACATCATTCCAATTCACTCTATTTCTTGCACGCCATTCACCCTCCTGCATGTTCAGGCCCCGATTACTCAAAATCTTTTTCTCTCCATCTTTCCACCTCCAATTTGGTCTCCCACTTCTCCTTTCCCTCCACCTCGATAATGCGGGAAATGGCGAACAGTATGGATTCGGTGCATTGTACATGACAGCTAGAGACTGAGTGTGAACGAATGTGGCCTTTGTTGTCTTTTCCTAACCCTACCTCATGCACATGTGGGGGGAGGGTGTTGTCATTTCATATGTGGCGGGGTGGCGACGGGAATGAATAAGGGCAGACTGTGAATTATGTACATGTGTATATATGTATATGCCTGTGTGTGTATCTATATGTATATGTTGAGATGTATAGGTTAGTATATGTGCGTGTGTGGATGTGTATGTATATACATGTGTATGTGGGTGGGTTTATCCATTCTTTCATGTTTCCTTGCGCTACCTTGCTAATGCGGGAGACAGCGACGAAGTATGATAAATAGATTAATTATTAGTATTATTATTATTATTAATGATATTAATATCATTATTATTATCATTATAGAAATAGAACATATGAAGTATGATGCTTCTTTTGGAAAGAGTGATCAGCTTGTGTTAGAATAAGTGTTGGTGGAAGATGCAAGAGGGGGATCTGAGTGGGCACAGGAACCGAAGAGGAAGTACAGTTTTGGCAACTACATGGAACTGATCAAGTTATTTAAAGGTAATTAGTAGGAGAGAAAGAGTTCTGTAATAAGAGTATGAAGCAGCACCACAGAAGGTTTGATAAGATTTACACCGAAGGGGTCTGAATATGGGTACCTCTGATTACCAGCAGGGGAGGAGGACCAAAGTGGAGGGAGATATGGTTCATTGCAAAATGTCATAAAGCATGAATTCAGGGATTTAGCAAGGAGATATAAAGACATCTGCATTTAGACAGCATATGAAAGATACAGGAGAGCAAGGAATGAATTTTGCAAAGTAAGGAAGGAGTAAAGCAATTTTGAAAAAAAAATTTCATGGAAAAAGCAACCAATCAGTTTAAGGAACTTGGAGGAAAGAATTCCTGGGGATGATGAATATGTGAGGAGGTGAATGTTAAGTCCAAAAGTGATTTCACTGTAGAGTTCAATAATGTACCTGTGTAACCAAGATGGGAGGTGGATGGAGTCTTGGAAGGCATGACATAAATAGGCTGTTAGAACAACTTGACCTACATATAGCCCATTGTACTGGTGAAGTCTCCCCACACATGCTTGGACAATTTACAGAAGCACTTGCTGGACCATTAGAAACATTGTTCAAGAAGTCATTAATGGAAGGTGTTCCAGGGATGTGGAAGAAGGCAAATGTTAAACCTACATTTAAGAAAGGAGATCCAGAAACTGCACTGAACTGCAGGCTGATCTCACAAACAGGTGTGGTTAGCAAAACATTGGAAAAGAGAGCTAGAAAGCAAATGAATGACCACATGCAGAGGAGAAACTTTCTAACTGGGGGATATTGTGACTTTAGGGAAAGGTCATGCATAGCCAGTCTTCTAGACTTCTATGACTGGGTGAGCTCCATCCAAGATCAAAGAGAGGGATGAGTGTACTGTGTGTTCTTGGAGGGCCAGAAAGCCTTTGACACTTCCTCGTCAGAGGTTGATTAACAAGCTAAATCTACTGACAGGAATAAAGAGATGGGCTCCTTCATTCGATAGAAGGGAGGAGAGAACATAAGTGAGAGATGCATCCTCAAAGTGTGCTTGGGCTTGGGCTCACTGCTATTCTTAGTTTACATAAATGATTTTCCTGATGGACTTGAATAGTATTTAACCATGTTTATGGATGATGTCAAGGTCAAGAGGGAAATAAAGAATGATGATGAATGCATCAGCCTGCAGGGATCTGGGCAAACTCAGAGTTGGGTCCAGTAAATGGATGATGAGATTCAGTCCAAGAAAGTGCCATGATTATTACCATATGAGATATAGATTACAAGAATCTGCATGTGAAATAGATCTAATGGTTGACATTGTGCCTTATTTATTGTTTGAGCTACACATGAGAATTTTGAAAGAGGCAAACTATCTGCTGGCAAATAAAAAATTAATTTCCACTCTATATATAAGGATGTGTTCATAGAATTATGAACTAGGTTTATCTGACCAAAGCTGGATTATGCCTCTCAGGTTTAGTTATTACATCAAAAGAAGCACAAAGAGCTCATTGAGAGGATGCACAGAAGAACAACTAGGATGGTACCTGAATTAACCCCTTTCATACTGTGTGTTCTGCCCATTGTAAACAAACTCCTGTCATCCCTTATCATGTTGCCATCCCTTCAGTGTGCCATGAATGGTGGAATTATAATTACCTCAGCACTCACACTGTTTAAGTGAATTTTTTGTCAGTGCCAACATAAACCCTGTAAAATTTAGTGGCAAGAGAATGATTCAGGTAAAATAATTTTTTTGAAATTTCAAATGTTTTAATGAAATGTTTATAGACTGGTAATGGATAAATATATGTTTGTTTGAAAATTATAGCATTCATAGTGAGGTTATATTTATATACATTGTGGGTGATGTTGGATTCTTGTGAAAAGATAGGTGGTCTTGATTTGGTAAATCGTAAGATACTGTGGTAGTGTCATGCATTTCTAGACAAGTGATGTGTGACCAGTGCAAGAGGTACATGTGATTACGAAACAGAGAATGAAGAGGAAGGGAAAGGGGCAGGTATGCATTTTTGGCTGTTGGCAATGATGGGCCTGTTAATGTTGTGTTGAGCATAAACCAGGTTAATCCTTGCAGGCAGGGCAGTACTTCCAGCACCATTTAGTTCTGCCCTCGGTGCTACAGATTCTTCATGTGCACTGCAACTGATTACTTTTTTCTGCCCTTGTGGTGGACATCAAGCTGTGAAACATGTGACTATGAAGATCCTGAAGGTCTAAGATGTTGAGAAGGGCTCTTTTTTTTTTTCTCCTTGAGTTTTTTTTGGGGAATCAGTTCCTATTTTCTTGTCATGAATAATGTGACATTGTCTAGTCAGTTTTCATACAGCAATTCAGGAATTGACATTTTTATGAAACTGTACATTTTTGTGCTGTTGGTACATCTGTGAGGTTCTGGTATACGCCTTATCATTGAGCACCATATGTGAATTTGTATGAAAGTCTCTCCTTTTGAACCAAGCCATAGATTGTCTTGTGGGTCATAATGCTCAAGAAGCTGGTCTGCTATGTGTGCATCTTCTATTTGCTTATAAGGGAGTGGTTTCTTGACATCTCCCTCCTCCCCCTTTTACTCATAAAGCATGTCTGCTCTATATGTCCAGCTTTATACTTGCTTGTGATGATTTGGACTGGCCTTCAGTCACAGTATTTTACGACAAGAATATTTTCTTTTCCTACAAATAGTGCATTTGACTTTTCAAGTTTTTGTTGAGAGATTTTCAGGTAGTCTTCTGTTGCTGTGAATTTTCCTTGCAATTAGTGTGTTTTTTAAGTAAGTATTCTGTTGGATGGTGAGATGAATACCAGTTGTCAGGTACCACATGCATTCCTTGGCTCAACAGCATGTTCGTGAGGTATGCTGGGACATGCATATACCTGCTCACTGGAGCATGGTCATGATCCTCCCTCAACTCTTTAAAGAAGTCCATTGTACAGAGGAGGCAATTCCAAGTGTAACCTTTTATGTGTGTTGCACAAGGACACAAAGAGAAGTTTCAAGCAAATTTTCCCCCTTAGTTTTTATGTACTCTCTGTACTTTGAAAAGTAACAGACTCTGTCAACAGCATCACAAGAATCAAAGTAGAGCATACATTTCTCATGTATCCTCTTGAAATATGTCCCAATTCTCCTCAGAACAGCATCATTAGGCTGAAAAAAATCAACCAAATCTTAAGTTTTGGTGTCATCCATTTTGACACATGACACACCCAGTAAAAACAGGCAGTCTTTGGCACAGAAGAGATACACTCCAGTAATCACTCAGCTGTTGTACTTTATTTGGTCAAATGAGTAACTGTATCCCTTTAAACATTTAATTTTTTCTTTGTTAACATGACTCCATTTTTTACTCAGGCCACAAAAATAACATGCAGCTCAAGTATGTATCCACAAACACAGAGCTGTCACCTCATCTTTCCCAGGAAATAGCTGGAAGCAGTCATAGGTAGTGTTTGATGATTCCCCATGATAGCTGGGTGCACATCAATAAAATCTCAAAGACTTCCCATGCATTCCTCACGTGTCGTAGAAGGCGACTAAAGGGGATGGGAGCGGGGGGCTGGGAACTCTCACCTCCTTGTATTTTAACTTTCTAAAAGGGGAAACAGAAGAAGGAGTCATGCGGGGAGTGCTCATCCTCCTCGAAGGGTCAGATTGGGGTGTTTAAATGTGTGTGGATGTTACCAAGATGAGAAAAAAGGAGAGATAAGTAGTATGTTTGAGGAAAGGAACCTGGATGGTTTGGCTCTGAGTGAAACGAAGCTCAAGGGTAAAGGGGAAGAGTGGTTTAGGAATGTCTTGGAAGTAAAGTCAGGGTTTAGTGAAAGGACAAGAGCAAAGGAAGGAGTAGCACTCCTCCAGAAACAGGAGTGGTGGGAGTATGTGATAAAGTGTAAGAAAGTAAACTCTAGATTGATATGGGTGAAACTGAAAGTGGATGGAGAGAGATGGGTGATTATTGGTGCATATGCACCTGGGCATGAGAAGAAAGATCATGAGAGGCAAGTGTTTTGGGAGCAGCTGAGTGAGTGTGTTAGTAGTTTTGATGCACGAGACCGGGTTATAGTGATGGGTGATTTGAATGCAAAGGTGAGTAATGTGGCAGTTGAGGGAATAATTGGTGTACATGGGGTGTTCAGTGTTGTAAATGGAAATGGTTAAGAGCTTGTACATTTATGTGCTGAAAAAGGACTGGTGATTGGGAATACCTGGTTTAAGAAGAGAGATATACATAAGTATATGACTGTATTGTTGACTGGTTGGCAAAGTTATTTAATGTATGTATGATTCATGGTGAGGTGCCTGAGGATTGGCGGAATGCTTGCATAGTGCCATTGTACAAAGGCAAAGGGGATAAGAGTGAGTGCTCAAATTACAGAGGTATAAGTTTGTTGAGTATTCCTGGGAAATTATATGGGAGGGTATTGATTGAGAGGGTGAAAGCATGTACAGAGCATCAGATTGGGGAAGAGCAGTGTGGTTTCAGAAGAGGTAGAGGATGTGTGGATCAGGTGTTTGCTTTGAAGAATGTATGTGAGAAATACTTAGAAAAGCAAATGGATTAGTATGTAGCATTTATGGATCTGGAGAAGGCATATGATAGAGTTGATAGAGATGCTCTGTGGAATGTATTAAGAATATATGGTGTGGGAGGCAAGTTGTTAGAAGCAGTGAAAAGTTTTTATCGAGGATGTAAGGCATGTGTACGTGTAGGAAGAGAGGAAAGTGATTGGTTCTCAGTGAATGTTGGTTTGCGGCAGGGGTGTGTGATGTCTCCATGGTTATTTGATTTGTGTATGGATGGGGTTGTTAGGGAGGTGAATGCAAGAGTTTTGGAAAGAGGGGCAAGTATGCAGTCTGTTGTGGATGAGAGAGCTTGAGAAGTGAGTCAGTTGTTGTTCGCTGATGACACAGCGCTGGTGGCTGATTCATGTGAGAAACTGCAGAAGCTGGTGACTGAGTTTGGTAAAGTGTGTGAAAGAAGAAAGCTGAGAGTAAATGTGAATAAGAGCAAGGTTATTAGGTACAGTAGGGTTGAGGGACAAGTCAATTGGGAGGTAAGTTTGAATGGAGAAAAACTGGAGGAAGTGAAGTGTTTTAGATATCTGGGAGTGGATTTGGCAGCGGATGGAACCATGGAAGCGGAAGTGAATCATAGGGTGGGGAGGGGGGAAAGTTCTGGCAGCGTTGAAGAATGTGTGGAAGTCGAGAACATTATCTCGAAAAGCAAAAATGGGTATGTTTGAAGGAATAGTGGTTCCAACAATGTTGTATGGTTGCGAGGCGTGGGCTATAGATAGAGTTATGCGGAGCAGGGTGGATGTGCTGGAAATGAGATATTTGAGGACAATATATGGTGTGAGGTGGTTTGATCGAGTAAGTAATAATAGGGTAAGAGAGATGTGTAGTAATAAAAAGAGTGTGGTTGAGAGAGCAGAAGAGGGTGTTTTGAAATGGTTTGGTCATAAGGAGAGAATGAGTGAGGAAAGATTGACCAAGAGGCTATGTGTGTCAGAGGTGGAGGGAACGAGGAGAAGTGGAAGACCAAATTGGAGGTGGAAAGATAGAGTGAAAAAGATTTTGAGTGATCAGGGCCTGAACATGCAGGAGGGTGAAAGGCGTGCAAGGAATAGAGTGAATTGGAACGTTGTGGTATACTGGGGTTGACATGCTGTCAATGGATTGAACCAGGGCATGGGAAGCATCTGGAGTAAATCATGGAAAGTTCTGTGGGGCCTGGATGTGGAAAGGGAGCTGTTGTTTCGGTGCATTATTACATGACAGCAAGAGACTGAGTGTGAACGAATGTGGGTTTTGTTGTCTTTTCCTAGCACTACCTTGCGCACATGAGGGGGGGAGGGGGTTGTTATTTCATGTGTGGAGGGGTGGCAACGGAAATGAATAAAGGCAGACAGTATGAATTATGTACATGTGTATAGATGTATATGTCTGTGTGTGTATATATATGTATACGTCGAGATGTATAGGCATGTATATTTGCATGTGTGGACGTGTATGTATATACATGTATATGTGGGTGGGTTGGGCCATTCTTTCGTCTGTTTCCTTGCGCTACCTCGCTAATGTGGGAGACAGCGACAAAGCAAAATAAATTAGATAAATAAGGTAGTGTTTGATGATTCCCCGTGATAACTGAGTGCACATCAATAAAATCTCAAAAGACTGGGGACGGTCAGGTCTTTTATCTTCTGTTGAATTAAGCATTAGCAAAAATGAGTAGAGGAGGTGGATGAACCCAGAAAAGCAGATGAAGATGCTGTGCTAATTTCGTCTTCCCCACTTCTTGCTGCTAAGGCTACTACCTTCTCTAAAGTTTAGGCATTTTTCTGCATCATAGTTATTATCATGCTCTTCAAAAGAATAGTCTATTAGATTGTCACTTTCTGAATCATTTTCATGCTAATTCTCGCAATCAGATGTGTCATATGATGCCATGATATGATATGGGTGTTTAGTGGGTGAGTGTGCATATACCACAAAACAAGACTGGTACAGAAGGGGTTAAGAGAACTGATCTACAATGAAAGGCTGAAGGCTACAAAGTTGCCCACTATAGAAGAGAGCAGGGAGAGTAAGGACCTGATAACAGCCTTAAATTTTCTTTATCAGCTGGGGGAACAATTATTGAAGAGATGTAGTACCAGAGACCATGACAAAAAGCTAGAAGGGATGTTAAGAACTGGTTTATTGTTAGGGTGGTGGATGGTTGGAATAAAGTGACATGTGGGACAGTGAATGCTGTTAGTTTACAAAGGCTACTTAATGGCATGAAAGTTCAGGAGATGGGGATCCATGAGTGGACTCTCTCCCTGTACTATACAAATTGGTAATTTTATTAAAGGCATCCATGAACGGATGGAATATGATTCCAGATGAGTGTGGGGTAATTTTTCTTTCTTTTTAAGGCTCCAGTTATGGACAAAAAATCCAAACATCAAGGCTAGGCCTTAATTGAAATATAGAGAGAATTTAAAAGGGAGAAGAAAAGACAAGGAAAGTATTTACGAATTTTGTAGGAAGTGGAAAGCCTGTCTTTAAATATTTGCTTGGTCATAGTTATTGGGAAAGACATGACAAGGTAGAGAGTTCTAAAGCTTCAAGGTGTAGGGAAAGAAACATTTATCAAAGTGGCCCACAACAGAGTCGCTGAAGACCACACAGTAATCATGTGATGCAGCAGATTGCCAAGTATTGTGTGGTCTTCCTAATGGTGGGGTCACACAAGCAACCAGCTCTCAGGAGCAAGAACCCAACATTTAGCATGGTGGCTAGAGGGTCAAGTTTGGATGTTAGCTTGGGACAGTTCATAAGTTGGACTGCTTTTGACTCATCTCTGTCAAATAAGGATTTAGAACTAGAACCACCCCAGATGTGAGAGTAGTACTCCATAAAAGGATGAATCAATCTTTTATACTAACGGAGCATCTGTTTAGAAGAAAAGAAGTTTTAACATCTAAACTGAACACTGAGTCTTAGAGGCAGACTTGGCTGTTCCCGTAATGTGGGGTTTCCAGGAAAGAGTGGATTTTATAGTAATACCAAGTATGTTCAGTGAGTCAAGAGGTGGAGGGTTGAGGGTCAAGTCAACTGGGAGATAAGTTTGAATGGAGAAAAACTGGAGGAAGTAAAGTGTTTTAGATAACTGGGAGTGGATCTGGCAGCGGATGGAACCATGGAAGCGGAAGTGGATCATAGGGTGGGGGAGGGGGCGAAAAATCCTGGGAGCCTTGAAGAATGTGTAGAAGTCGAGAACATTATCTCAGAAAGCAAAAATGGGTATGTTTGAAGGAATAGTGGTTCCAACAATGTTGTATGGTTGCGAGGCGTGGGCTATGGATAGAGTTGTGCGCAGGAGGATGGATGTGCTGGAAATGAGATGTTTGAGGACAATGTGTGGTGTGAGGTGGTTTGATCGAGTAAGTAACGTAAGGGTAAGAGAGATGTGTGGAAATAAAAAGAGCGTGGTTGAGAGAGCAGAAGAGGGTGTTTTGAAATGGTTTGGGCACATGGAGAGAATGAGTGAGGAAAGATTGACCAAGAGGATATACGTGTCGGAGATGGAGGGAACGAGGAGAAGTGGGAGACCAAATTGGAGGTGGAAAGATGGAGTGAAAAAGATTTTGTGTGATCGGGGCCTGAACATGCAGGAGGGTGAAAGGAGGGCAAGGAATAGAGTGAATTGGATCGATGTGGTATACCGGGGTTGACGTGCTGTCAGTGGATTGAATCAGGGCATGTGAAGCGTCTGGGGTAAACCATGGAAAGCTGTGTAGGTATGTATATTTGCGTGTGTGGACGTATGTATATACATGTGTATGGGGGTGGGTTGGGCCATTTCTTTCGTCTGTTTCCTTGCGCTACCTCGCAAACGCGGGAGACCGACAAAGCAAAAAAAAAAAAAAAAAAGAAAGAGCTGTGAAGAGTTTTCAAGAGAGAGATGGGTAGAAACAGGGTCATGGAGGCATTAAACTTAACTAGATTTCATCTATCCCACTGAGATATCCTATCCAAGCCTGAGTTTATTGAGGAATCTTTGTCAAGACGAGATGCAGATCGAGGGAGAGAAGAAGGGCAGAATTGAATGAAGTGGATGAGTGCAATGTTAAGTCATCGGCATATGAGTGCATTTGATTACTTGGCATCATTATAGAAGTTAAAAGACTGAAAGACAATTTGATATCATTACAGGACTTGAGTGTAATCTTAGCATTCTTTAAGTGGTGTTGATCAGCATATGGAGTATGACTTCAAACAACTGTCACAGTGCTTGTGGGGTAGAAGTCCATAATTATAAAAGGCTTTATAACTGAAAAACCATATAATATTTTTGACTTCAGGTATTTCATTACAACACTTGTAAAATGTAGCATTCCTTAAATGGCAATCATCAGCAAGTGCAATATAATTACAAACTTATTTTCCCAGTGCTTTTGGAGTAGATTTTTTTAATTTCTTTTAAGCTTTGATATCATTATGAAAGACATTAAAACTGAAAGAATTTACAGTATCTTTAGATATTTCATCATTAATGGAAATGAATATTCTTTTTTATATCTGTTACTATGAGAGGCTCTAGTGTCATTCCAAGAATTTATACCCTTCTTGAATGTTGCTGTTTTGAAATGTCCCTGTGAAACATTGCTATATTAGGACCTCCTTAGTATTTTAATTTTTGTTTCTTATGTATTTTTACTGAAATGAAATTTTGATTTTTACAAAAATTAACCAATTTACTCTTTCTCATCATTACCAGACAGTCAGTTTTTTATTCCTCATATCAGCACCTGCTATACACAGCTATAGTTTCCTTTTTTATTTTTTTGTTAAATTAGTGTGCCAGGCTGCTATTTATTGTCACCTCAGAAGGTGCTGCCATTGCCTGTAGATAATTTGCACCATGTCCAGTCATCAGAATGACCAGTTGAACAATAAATCATAGAATGAAGTGGTTTTAAAAATGAAGAAAATTAGTAGATATTGAGAGAGTAAAACTTTAATGATGAAAACACCTTCGATGGTATATACATGGGTATTGATGAAGATTTAAATGCCAGCCAGTCCTCTTTACAGGCAAAAGTTATGATTTTTGTGATTGAAAGTAAAAATGGTTTCAGATTCCTGTGCTGGCTGCAATTTCATCTACTACTATGAATTTGCATTACCCATATACCAATTTTAGCCATGAAATTACAAAAAAGAAATTTTGAATATCAGCACCATGTTTGAAAGAAATAATTCAGAAAATAGAATTAAGTAAAACAAATCATGACTGGATCCAAGTACAAATATCAAGACACGTTGAGTGAATTACTCCAGGCTTCTTGTGAGCCACAGCCAACCTTTGGTGGCCTCAAACTGACCAGCTGGGGCATCAGTACATACATATGTTATGAAATATGTATACCAGATATGTTGTGTTACATATTAGAAATTTTGTTATTACTTCCTGGAGGTGATGTTGGCACAGTATACATAATTTATGATTTGCTCTTACCAATAGTATAGTGTAGTCATTTATGAAAAATATCAAGTAGAAGGTCATATAAAACAAAAACAGCATCATAAATTGATTATCATAAACACTTCTTCAGTGGTGTTAGCATGCATCTCAACAAAACTTCCTAATAGCGAAGTTGATATGATATTTATCATTTACTGTATACAGTACAGTATTATAGAACAATCATTTATGAAAATATGCATGTGAAAAAATAGTGTCAGACCAAAAACAGTACCACAAATTGATAATTATCATAAATATTTACAAACTGGAAGTAGCATGCAAAATTGCTTCAGAATTGTGAACTTGTCATGATATTTACTATTTGGTGTATGCAGTATTAAAGAGCATTTATAAACAAATGCATATAAAACAATGTAAGACCTAAAATAGCATCACAAATTGATGATTATTATTAACATTTATGCACTGATTATTGCACGCATCTCAACAAAATTGCTTTTTAATAGTGCTGTTGTTACAATATTTACTATTAGGTATATATATATATATATATATATATATATGTCGTAGAAGGCGACTAAAAGGGGAGGGAGCGGGGGGCTGGAAATCCTCCCCTCTCGTTTTTTTTTTTTTTTTAATTTTCCAAAAGAAGGAACAGAGGGGGCCAGGTGAGGATATTCCAAAAAAGGCCCAGTCCTCTGTTCTTAACGCTACCTCGCCAACGTGGGAAATGGCAAATAGTTTAAAAGAAAGAAAGATATATATATATATATATATATATATATATATATATATATATATATATATATATTTTTTTTTTTTTTTTTTTTTTTTTTATACTTTGTCGCTGTCTCCCGCGTTTGCGAGGTAGCGCAAGGAAACAGACGAAAGAAATGGCCCAACCCCCCCCCCATACACATGTATATACATACGTCCACACACGCAAATATACATACCTACACAGCTTTCCATGGTTTACCCCAGACGCTTCACAAGCCTTGATTCAATCCACTGACAGCACGTCAACCCCGGTATACCACATCGCTCCAATTCACTCTATTCCTTGCCCTCCTTTCACCCTCCTGCATGTTCAAGCCCCGATCACACAAAATCTTTTTCACTCCATCTTTCCACCTCCAATTTGGTCTCCCTCTTCTCCTTGCTCCCTCCACCTCCGACACATATATCCTCTTGGTCAATCTTTCCTCACTCATCCTCTCCATGTGCCCAAACCACTTCAAAACACCCTCTTCTGCTCTCAACCATGCTCTTTTTATTTCCACACATCTCTCTTACCCTTACGTTACTCACTCGATCAAACCACCTCACACCACACATTGTCCTCAAACATCTCATTTCCAGCACATCCATCCTCCTGCGCACAACTCTATCCATAGCCCACGCCTCGCAACCATACAACATTGTTGGAACCACTATTCCTTCAAACATACCCATTTTTGCTTTCCGAGATAATGTTCTCGACTTCCACACATTCTTCAAGGCCCCCAGAATTTTCGCCCCCTCCCCCACCCTATATATATATATATATATATATATTATCCCTGGGGATAGGGGAGAAAGAATACTTCCCATGTATTCCCTGCGTGTCGTAAAAGGCGACTAAAAGGGAAGGGAGCGGGGGGCTGGAAATCCTCCCCTCTCATTTTTGATTTTCCAAAGGAAGGAACAGAGATGGGGGCCAAGTGGGGATTTCCCTCAAAGGCTCAGTCCTCTGTTCCTAAAGCTACCTCGCTACCGCAGGAAATGGCGAATAGTATGAAAAAAAAAAAATATATATATATATATTTTTCTTTCTTCTTTTAAACTATTCGCCATTTCCCGCGTCAGTGAGGTAGCATCAAGAACAGAGGACTGGGCCTCCGAGGGAACACCCTCACCTGGCCCAATTCTCTGTTCCTTCTTTTGGGGAAAAAAAAAAAAAAAAAAAAAAGAGAGGGGAGGATTTCCAGCCTTCCGCTCCCTTCCCTTTTAGTCGCCTTCTACGACACGCAGGGAATACATGGGAAGTATTCTTAATCCCCTATCCCCAGGGATAATATATATATATATATATATATATATATATATATATATATATATATATATATATTTATTTTTTTTTATTATACTTTGTCGCTGTCTCCCGCGTTTGCGAGGTAGCGCAAGGAAACAGACGAAAGAAATGGCCCAACCCCCCCCATACACATGTATATACATACGTCCACACACGCAAATATACATACCTACACAGCTTTCCATGGTTTACCCCAGACGCTTCACATGCCTTGATTCAATCCACTGACAGCACGTCAACCCCGGTATACCACATCGCTCCAATTCACTCTATTCCTTGCCCTCCTTTCACCCTCCTGCATATTCAGGCCCCGATCACACAAAATCTTTTTCACTCCATCTTTCCACCTCCAATTTGGTCTCCCTCTTCTCCTCGTTCCCTCCACCTCCGACACATATATCCTCTTGGTCAATCTTTCCTCACTCATTCTCTCCATGTGCCCAAACCACTTCAAAACACCCTCTTCTGCTCTCTCAACCACGCTCTTTTTATTTCCACACATCTCTCTTACCCTTACGTTACTCACTCGATCAAACCACCTCACACCACACATTGTCCTCAAACATCTCATTTCCAGCACATCCATCCTCCTGCGCACAACTCTATCCATAGCCCACGCCTCGCAACCATACAACATTGTTGGAACCACTATTCCTTCAAACATACCCATTTTTGCTTTCCGAGATAATGTTCTCGACTTCCACACACTTTTCAAGGCTCCCAGAATTTTCGCCCCCTCCCCCACCCTATGATCCACTTCCGCTTCCATGGTTCCATCCGCTGCCAAATCCACTCCCAGATATCTAAAACACTTCACTTCCTCCAGTTTTTCTCCATTCAGACTCACCTCCCAATTGAATTGACCCTCAACCCTACTGTACCTAATAACCTTGCTCATATTCACATTTACTCTTAACTTTCTTCTTTCACACACTTTACCAAACTCAGTCACCAGCTTCTGCAGTTTCTCACATGAATCAGCCACCAGCGCTGTATCATCAGCGAACAACAACTGACTCACTTCCCAAGCTCTCTCATCCCCAACAGACTTCATACTTGCCCCTCTTTCCAAAACTCTTGCATTCACCTCCCTAACAACCCCATCCATAAACAAATTAAACAACCATGGAGACATCACACACCCCTGCCGCAAACCTACATTCACTGAGAACCAATCACTCTCCTCTCTTCCTACACTTACACATGCCTTACATCTTCGATAAAAACTTTTCACTGCTTCTAACAACTTGCCACCCACACCATATATTCTTAATACCTTCCACAGAGCATCTCTATCAACTCTATCATATGCCTTCTACAGATCCATAAATGCTACATACAAATCAATTTGCTTTTCTAAGTATTTCTCACATACATTCTTCAAAGCAAACACCTAATCCACACATCCTCTACCACTTCTGAAACCACACTGCTCTTCCCCAATCTGATGCTCTGTACATGCTTTCACCCTCTCAATCAATACCCTCCCGTATAATTTACCAGGAATACTCAACAAACTTATACCTCTGTAATTTGAGCACTCACTCTTATCCCCTTTGCCTTTGTCCAATGGCACTATGCACGCATTCCGCCAATCCTCAGGCACCTCACCATGAGTCATACATACATTAAATAACCTTACCAACCAGTCAACAATACAGTCACCCCCTTTTTTAATAAATTCCACTGCAATACCATCCAAACCTGCTGCCTTGCCGGCTTTCATCTTCCGCAAAGCTTTTACTACCTCTTCTCTGTTTACTATATATATATATAGTATTATAGTGCAATTGATTATTAACAAATGCATTTAAAAATCTTTGAAAATAAAAACATTGTCATAAACTGATAATCATCATAAAACACCCAATCCTCACTTTATGCAGGGATTATGTCCAGTAAAAACCATGCACAAAGAGATATGGCATACAACAAACCAATAACCATAGAGAAAAATAGGTCATGTGCAGACAGTGGAGCAGAGTGGACTGTAACACTTCAAATTTTCTCAGCATTCTTCTAAATGCTCTGGATTGTAGAATCACCTATGTTGTAAACATGCCCACTAGTTGACACTTCTTCACCAGCATTAGCATGTTGTAATATTTCTCGCTTTGTTTCTAAGGTCAGACAGTTTCTCTCACATTTAACTGCCGGTTTTAGGGTACAGGAACATGTTGCTGGACATTAAGATGTGCCATATAAACAAACACAAACACAGCAGGTTGCAGTAGAATCACAATAACAGGTATATCCAAATTGCACAAGTAGCACAGGTCCTCATATAGTGGTGGCAACTGCAAGACTGACCTGCTCGTGGAAACTTGGTATATTCCACCCAGGACCTATGCTTACTCTGCCTGCCAACCCTCACTGATGTTTTGGCACACTCTCTACTGTACACACTCGTAGTAGCAAATTTTGGCCACATGGAGAGGGATTGGTAGAAGTAGTTTCCTTGCAGAAGAATGAAATTTCATGTAATGATCCCACAATAAGCGAGGGATGGGTGTTTTACTGTATGGTGACCACAGTATTGTAGAGCAGTCATTAATGAATAAATACATGTAAAATAAAACAGGGTAAGACCAGAAGCAGTGTTGCAAATCATTATTATTTTAAACGTTTATGCACTGGTAGTAGGATGCATCTCAACAAAATTACCTTGTTATAATGAGGTTGTTATATTTATCATTGGTGTCTGTAGTGACATAGAGAATTATCATATATGATCTGTTGCTTGTATGAAAAACAAAAGCAGTGTACTGTCAAACCAAAATCAGTCTCACATATTGATTATCTTGTACATTTACATGTTTGCAGAGGTGTGACAGGTGACATCCTGAAACATGTGGCTTGCACATGAGTTCATAATTCCAATCATTTCACACTTCTTCATTTTCTACACATTATACATTTCTCTGTTATTTCTTACTAATTGCTCTCATATTCAGAAAGTTTTTTGCTAATTTGAAAAATAGCTCAATACAGATAATTGGAAATACAACTTTTGTGTCAATCATTATTGATATTATTATTGTTATAAGTAATGTTAGGACCCCTTTCCCAGAAGGGGCTCCTGTAGTTTCAAGGCTATGCTACTTCCAGTAGGAAGGAAATGAGGAACTCCTTTGGAGTGAGAAGCTTGTTCATAGATAATGATACAACCTTGCCTAATGGAACCTGTCATATGGTATAACCATAAGTAGGCGTTGTCCAGTAATGCCTTATTGTGACAATGAATGGGTTGATATACATAGGAGGTGGATGGAGCAAACACCACCACCTCCACCCTCCCTCCCACATGTGGTTGTGAAACAACCCAAATTCTTATGTTGTGACAATGTATAAGTGAATGTTTACAATATTACAACATAAGAATCCAGGTTTTATTGCCACCACATATGGGAGGGTGGACAGAAGTGGTGGTGTCTTCTCCACCTGCCCTCTTTCATTTTCAGTCTCAATTATGGGATTTGCTGAGTACTTATTGGGAATGAGTTATCATTTTTCTCAACAAGACTTACGATGGATTCCCTAACAGTGAAGAAACATCATTATGTAAGATCATTCGTGATGCAGCAGTAATGCTTCCACAAAAACTTCATGTATTTTCATATGTGTTTGTTCTGAAACGACTTTCAGCATAGAAATGCAGGTGATATTGCCTTTATAAGCAGGAGTGAGGGCTACCTCCCCTACCACCATTACGTTACTTGTTTGTTGCAGTCTTTGTAGGAGAAGAGTGTGCTCATTGAAATAAAGTGAGCTGAAAATGGACCCTAATCTTAGATGATAAGCATAGATATTGCTAGTATTGTTATATACTATTATTCATTGCAAATGTACAAAATTTCAGCTCAATTATGGATTAAATTGGCTTTTATGAGCTGCCTTTATGAACCTAAGCACCACTTATAATATTGTGTCTTTGATAATTTGAGATCCAAATTCCAAACAAAAGACTTACAAATGGAATTTTGGAATGCACCCAGGTGTATGCAGGTTTAGAAAATGAGAGAACAACCATGAGTGTAAAATTCATTCCCCACAACACAAATAGTAATCACACATTTATGCCAGATTTACTTATATAGATATTTATTTTCTTAAGACAGTTTTGAGGTAAAAAGAAAGGAAAAAGGAGGCTGATTTTTCTTTCAAATCAGGAAGGAAAATGGATTGTCATTGATGATGATATATAGTATTTTCTGTGAAAATTGATAGCATTATCCCACAGCTTTGTTTCATGGTGTGATGATGCATTGCCCATACTTAATTTTCATGTGTAATATAATATACTAATCATAATTTTGTAAGAAATGAAATGATATGTAGAACAAAAAAGCTAAACTAGAATTTTTCCCCTTTAGGTTTAAGATTGGTCTTATTGTACTCACTTAATACAAAGTGTAGTGAACAATGATGAACCATTTTATTTTTATATAGCATTACAGATTAAAATTTCCTATTTACAGTAAGGGAAATAACTAGAAACTATTCAGTAATAGGAAAGCTAAGATGATGGAAATGAAGACAGTAAGCACAAGTTTGCTTAGTTTGAATCCTTTTAGAATTCAAATAGTGGAAAAGTGTCCTCTGAACATACCACAGCTGAGGCATAAGAATATCAGACAGCACTGTCTGTTCCAACCTATTCAGTTAATTTGGTACATTATTTTCAGCATACAGTACAGGAAATTTTGAATACACTGAAAATAAAATCCGAGAAAACAGAGGTATTTGATATTGTCAGTATTACTTGTATCATTTACATAAACTTTTAACTGTCTATGAATTATCATTGCAGTGTCTAGTCTGCTAGGGAGCTCATTTTATATTTTGGAAATGTAGTTTCTTTTCAGTTTTTTATTAAGAAATGACAACATTCGTCTTTACCTCCATGCTGTAAATGTTCAATTGTGTGTTTGCCTGTGATAATAATGTAGAGTTATGATGTATTTGAAGAGATTTTACTAGTTAGAACATAGTTATGTAGATTGATAGTTTTATTTGATTTTTTTAACATGAAGCACAAGCCTAGGTGTATAAATTTCACTTCAGGAATTTTTGGAGTAATTGATTCACACTTTTCTTGGAAAAACATTTCTTTTTTCATGTGTATGATTTTCATAATAGCAAATCCCATCATTATTTAGTATCAACAAAAGATATCCTTAATGTTACAATGAAGTTTTTGATCATATCAATGCTTCTAATTAAGGTGCATTATGAACATAGATATATTTCATCTCATTTTTCAGAGAATGACAATAATCCATTATGGTTTCTGTGCATGACTTCATATGAGTCACTTTTTCCTGAATGTTGATGTTTGGTAGTTATATTGAGTGAAATCTTATTTGTACAGGAAATTAATGCTGACCCAGTCCATTCGTCAGGAGAACATCTTTGCCTTAAGTGGGAAATGCCATACTGTAATTATGTAATGAATACATGTGTACTTTTTATTATGTACATTGCATATGTGCCTGTTTATTGTACATATGATATGAATGATGTACAATACTGTAATGAAATGCAGTACACTTGTAATGAAGAATATTCCTGTAATTAATATAAATATATGATCAAAAAAAGGAGTATAATGACCTATTTAATGTAAGTCTTGTGGATGTTTACATTTTTACGTGAAGCTTGCTTTTCAGTATGCCATTTTTTCTATTTGGGACATATCAAAATGGAATGAGTTACATCATACTTAACTGAGTGATACTGAATATGGTAGATATCAGTAGGAGCAGCCCAAACAAATTTAGGGTGACCACCAGCTGTCTCCCGCATCTGCAAGGTAGCACAAGGAAACAGACGAAAAAATGGCCCAACCCACCCACATACGCATGGATATACATAAACACCCACATACACATATATATGAGTCAGTTGTTGTTCGCTGATGATACAGCACTGGTGGATGATTCGGGTGAGAAACTGTAGAAGCTGCTGACTGGTTAAGTGTGTGAAAGAAGAAAGCTGAGTAAATGTGAATAAGAGCAAAGTTATTAGGTTCAGAAGGGTTGAGAGACAAGTCAATTGGGAGGTAAGTCTGAATGGAGAAAAACTGGAGGAAGTGAAGTGTTTTAGATATCTGGGAGTGGATTTAGCAGCGGATGGAACCATGGAAACGGAAGTGAGTCACAGGGTGGGGGAGGGGGTAAAGGTTCTGGGAGCGTTGAAGAATGTGTGGAAGGCGAGAATGTTATCTCAGAAAGCAAAAATGGGTATGTTTGAAAGAATAGTGGTTCCAACAATGTTATATGGTTGCAAGGCATGGGCTATAGATAAGGTTGTGCAGAGGAGGGTGGATATGTTGGAAATGAGATGTTTGAGGACAATATGTGGTGTAAGGGGGTTTGATCGAGTAAGTAATGAAAGGGTAAGAGAGGTGTGGTAATAAAAAGAGTGTGGTTGAGAGAGCAGAAAAGGGTGTACTGAAATGGTTTGGTCACATGGAGAGAATGAGTGAGGAAAGATTGACAAAGAGGATATATGTGTCATAGGTGGAGGGAACAAGAAGTGGGAGACCAAATTGGAGGTAGAAGGATGGAATGAAAAAGATTTTGACCAATTGGGGCTTGAACATACAGGAGGGTGAAAGGTTTGCAAGGAATAGAGTGAATTGGAATGATGTGGTATACTGGGGTCGACGTACTGTCACTGGATTGAACCAGGGCATCTGGGGTAAACGATGGAAAGTTTTGTGGGGCCTGGATGTGGAAAGGGAGCTGTGGTTTTGATGCATTATACATGACAGCTAGATACTGAGTGTGAATGAATGTGGCCTCTGTTGTCTTTTCCTAGCATTACCTCGCACGTGCAGGGGGGAGGGGAGGTGCAGCAAGTATGAATATGTGTATGTGTATATATGTATATGTCTGTGTATGTAGATGTTTGAAATGTATAGGTATGTATATGTGCGTGTGTGCGTATATGTATATAAATATGCATGTGGGTGGGTTGGACCATTCTTTCGTCTGTTTCCTAATGCTAACGCGGGAGACAGCGACAAAGTATGGACTCATAGGAATATATATATATATATATATATATATATATATATATATATATATATATATATATATATATATATATATATATGGCGTCCTAGCTTCGTCACTTCGATGTATATCAACTGACTTATATTTCTCTCTTGTGTCTCCCCTGATGATGTGATTATTATGCGAAAGTGCACTTAGGAACTTATAGTGTTTCATTTTCCCCGTGGACTCATAGGAATATATATATATATATATATATATATATATATATATATATATATATATATATATATATATATAACTTTTTTTCAAACTGGTCGCCATTTCCCGCGTTAGCGAGGTAGCGTTAAGAACAGAGGACTGGGCCTTTGAGGGAGTATCCTCACCTGGCCCCCTTCTCTGTTCTTTTTTTTGGAAATTTAAAAAAAAACGAGAGGGGAGGATTTCCAGCCCCCTCCCCTTTTAGTCGCCTTCTACGACGCGCAGGGAATACGTGGGGAGTATTCTTTCTCCCCTGTCCCCAGGGGTAAGGAATATATATATATATATATATATATATATATATATATATATATATATATATATATATATATATTGACACTTTGAATTATGAATGACTTAATTATCCTGACACAAAATTTGCTACAGTAACCTTCAGTAACTTGGAAGAGTAAGCATCAATATATGGACCAGAAGATAACAAATGCAGAGTTGCAATTGGATACCCAGCTGCTAATGAACAATCACCCAAATATAAAGAATTATTGCCTGGCCATAACTTCGTAGTGGCGAAAGCACATAAGCTGTGCCACCATGAACTGCTGCTGTTCGAATTAAGACCTGTTTTACTACCACTAAAGCCATGTATTCAAGACCAACATATGTTGGAATACGTAGTTTAAAACACATTGACTGGTTTCAACCATTTGAAGGTTGCATGAGGTGTTTATGATGCACTAAGGTCCCAGGAAAATATACACACATCGAATGGCATGGCTAAACCAGTGATGACTGTCACGTGAAGGTGGAGCCGAAGAAAATATAAGTGCCAGATCATCAAATGAAGAATTGACTACTTTGCTCATATGACTTTGATTTATTTAAATGCAATTAATGCACTTGAGTGCATTTAATCGGTAGAAAGAAGAATGACACTAATGGGCAATGATTGGTCTGGTATCCTTCTCCCTCGTGACCATTTGGAACTCACGTAAACAATGGACGAACAAGTAGACACAGGGACTGAAGAATCTCGGCCGTGCTATTGAGACATTGGCTGGAATATGATCAATGACTGTTATCAATGAAAACCCTGTTGTAGCTGAATTCACTGATCAGAAAACGTTGAGGTGACTGTGGAACAAATCGTGCACTGTGTAGAAGGTTACCACATGTTAAGTGTGCCCAGCTCCCGTGGTTACATGACATCTAGTGAACCAATGTGTGCCACTGCATAAATTGTCGTCATGACGTTGAGACTGAGGGGGACATATGCACCACTACCTACCGCTGGTGAAGGCGCTACACCCAGAATTTCAGTGGTATCACTTGTTCCTCTATGGGAGGAAGAATGAATTATGTGCACTAAATGTACTTTAAAGTTTGCTTATTGTGTGGATTGTGTAGTGTAGTAATACATACAGGTGGAACACATCTCTGATCAAACTGCATAAGCATATCGAAGAATATTGGTTTCGTTAAAACTTGATTACACCTCCCCCCCCCCCATATGGAGGTATATCACATCCAGTAGCACCCCCTCTCCCCACATGGATGTATATCACATCCAGTAACACCTCCTTCGCATGATATGGAATTATAACACATCCAGTAACATCCCTTCCCCCCCTCATATGAAAGTATAACATCCAGTAACACCCTCTCCCCTGTTATAGAATTATCCATTAGCATCCATCCCCCTGATATGGAAGCATATCACATCCAGTAACACCACTACCCCCTGATATGGAAATATAACATCCAGTAGCACTCCTCCCCCTGATGTGGAAATATATACATCCAGTAACACCCCTTTCCCCTGATATGGAAGTATATCACATCCAGTAGCATCACCTCCCCCTTGATATGAAAGTATAACACATTCAGTAATACCCTCTCCCCCTGATATGGGAGTATGACACATTCAGTAATACCCTCTCCTTCCTGACAGGAAAGTATAACATTCATTAATACTCCCTCCCCCCTGATATGGAAGTATAGCATTCACTGACACCTCTTCCCCCTGATATGGAAGTATAACACAACCAGTAGCACCCCCTCCCCCTGATATGGAAGTATAACACATTCAGTAACACCTCCCACTTGATATGGAAGTATATCATCCAGTAACACCCCTCCCCCGATTTGAAAGTATAACACATCGAATATTACCCCTTTCCCCTAATATAGAAGTATAACATATCCTTTAGGACCCCTTCCCCTGGTATGGAATATAACACATTTAGTAAAAAAAAAAAAAAAACCCTCCCTGATATGTAAGTATATTACATCCGGTAATACTCCTCCCCCTGATATGTAAGTATAACACATCCAGTAGTACCCCTCCCCCTGATATAGAAGTATAACACATTCAGTAATACCCCTCTCACCTGATATGGAAGTATATATCACATCCAGTAGTACCCCTCCCCTGATATAGAAGAGTAATACTCCGCTAATACCCACACCCCCTGATATAGAATATAACACAGCCAGTAGCACCCGCTCCCCTGATATGGAAGTATAACACATCAGTAACAACCCCTCCCCTAATATGGAAGTATAGCATTGCCATTACAACCCCTCCCACCTGATATAGAAGTATATCACATCCAGTAACACCCCCTCCTCCCTGATGTGAAAGTATAACAGCCAGTAACATCCTTTCCCCGATATAAAAGAGTAACACAACCAGTAGCACCCCTTCCCCCTGACATAGATGTATAATACATTCATTAACACCACCTCCCCCTTAATATGGAAGTATAACACATTCAGCAGCACCTTTTCTCTGATATGAAAGTATGTACTTGTTGAAGACCTGACATAAAAATGCTGCAGACAAGCTGTGCTTTTCCATAGGAATTATGAAGCTGAAAGATCTTTCAACTATTTTGAAAGGACTGGAGAACTTTCATCGATCAACTTCGTCGCAGTGTTTGCCATTAATGCATTCCAACCACATAGTCCTTAGTAGATTCAGACAAAGTGCGTCACCCGTAGGCGCAGCAACATGATTCTCGACTAAACTATTTACTTTATTAGAGATGAAAAAGAGCAGATATACTTTATTAGAGATGAAAAAGAGCAGATATACTGCGTAGTTTTGATATAATGTATGGAAGAGATATCAATTTTGAAGCCATTGTATCTTTGCTCATGCTATTTTAAGTCATAGCAAGCAATTTTAACCTGACTTCATCCCACTCATAACCTTGGGTCTGCTCCTTGTTTGCTACCCTTAGTTACAACTTGCAACGCGCGTTTATATAAGTATTCGGTTCACAGGTGTTCAAAACCACCGGTGTTCAAAACCAATGTTTCGTTTAAAAACAAGACGATGATACTTGATTTGTTTCCACCGAAAGAAATTGAGCAATAGGAATCTAAGTATCCATCTACTGAAATATCATAGTGTTTTAGAGCAAACAAATGAACTTCTCTGATATCAAACTTTCGATGTAAAGAGATGAAATGGAAAAAGAAAATATTTAGAAGGATGAAGTTTCTTTCTAAACTGGAATAGACGACTGTGTGGTAGGAAAGACATAATGAGAGGTGAGGCTGGTCCAGACCTGGGCCGTGAGAGGATACGAACACGTAGGGCCATGTTGCCAATGTGAGTTGCCAGTGGTCGCCGGTGAGTCTGTTCCTCCAGTCCCCACACAACTACAGCTGATCAGTGTAAACACAATAAGAAATATGGTGACTGCAGTTGCCGGTCGGAAATATTTCCGCTTGCTCAGGACCTCTGTTTTGTCATACCTTAGAAATGTAAGTATCGTGCCCCTCAATTACCAGTGACTATGTGTATGAAGAGAATATGTATATGTATATATATGAATTGAGTAATTTATCAAACGTGTTGGTTCCGGCGGGTGTACTAGCTTTAGATTTGAGCCATTGAGTAGCCTAAATGCAAACTTCGGGAAGATCTTGCAATATGGCATTTTTGACCATATACACATGGGAAGTCATATCAGTGGATTCGGTATGGCCAACCTCCAGCGGTGCTTGTGATGAAATGTATGGAATGTTAAGATACACATGGGCTTTCTTCAGCTCTCATGTTTCATCTGTTGCTATATCTAGTCCCTGGTGTTTAATGCTATTTTTTTGTTTCTTTCCATTTAGACTGGACTCCAGTTAGCTCATCTCTCCCTACTCCCAAATTTAGTCTTAGTTTTATTCACAATAACTTTTCTCAAACTCAGAAACTATGTTCTGCAGTTTCTCACTCGAATCTGCCAACAAAACGGCGCCATCAGCAAACAGCAGTTGCTTCATCTCCCAGCCCCACCCTCCCACACACACTACAGACCTGCCTCTTTTTCATATACCCTCAGTTTCACCTCCCTCACCACCCCATTTACGATTATTAAGCAGCCAAGGTGATATCACACCCCTGATGTAGACCCACCTTCACCTAAAACTACTCACCATCCTCCACTTCTCACACTTGCACACCTTATTATCTTGAGAGAATTTTGTCACTGCTTTAATGGCGTTTCTCCCACGTCATATGTATTTGTGACACCCACAAAGTATCTTTATCATTCCTGTCACCCACTTCTGATCCATAAATACCTCATACAAATTCTTGTGTCTCAAGGTTTCTTTCATGCAAATTCTTCAAAGCAAATGCTTGATCTACATATTCTCTATCAACCTTAAAGCTACTTTGTTCATTTCTAGTCTGATGCTCTTTGCTTGCCACCATCTTACCAGTCACCTCTCTCCTACACAACTCTCCAGATACACTCAGCAAACTTAGAATTCTGTAATTTGAACATCCTTTTTTTCCCTTTACTACTTTACAGGCACCAGTCCTCAGACACCTTACTTTGAGCTTTACTTACATTAAAAATTTCAGCTGTTTTATCAATAACATTGTCACCTTCCTTGAGAAATTCATCTGCAGATTATTCACCAACTGTAATCTTTTTCACCAGACCTTTGGCCATGACTCCTGCTTTGCATACCCCACATCCACCACCTTATCATTCAACATACTCGATCTGCCCATCAAAGTACTCACTCCATCTCCTCTTTTATTACTGCTCACCTGATAGTAAACCCTGGTTAACAGAGGAATTACAAAAGAAACTGATACCAATTCAAAAGACAAAAAAATTTAGCTTCTCGCAATAGACTAGAACTGAAAGCACTGTACAAAGAATTTGAGGGTTGAATAAGAGTATACAATTAAAGCCATAGAAGTTAAATAGAACAATATTTGATGGCACAGTAGCCCCAGTTGGGCTGTGTGGATTCAAGTTGTGATTCTAAAATGCAAAAATTTGAAAGAAGATATATGTTTTTGAAGTGTTGATTGAGCAGGGAATGACACTGTGGTAGGGAGGTGTGGTAGTAAGCGGTGTATATTTAAGAGTTAATCCAGTTGTCTCAATATGTCTTGGACAAATGGAAAGGATAGGAGAACAGAGACGGACGAAAAGAACGTGTCAAAAATGGTGGGGACTAGGTGAAGTGGAAGACTGAAGATGAATGAGAAGGATGGATGAAAGTTTTCTGAGCCTGTACATGCAGAAGGGTATGAGGTATGCATGGAATAGAGCAAAGTGGAGAGATGTATACACATGGGGTGCTGTCAGTGATCTGAACCAGGGCATATGAAGTGGTTAGAGAAGACCAGAGAAAAGTCTATGGTCACAGCTGTAGATACAGGGGCTTTGGTTACGGTGCATTATGCATTACAGTTAGGAAGTGCATGTGGGAAAATGAGTGCTGTTTCTTCTTCACTTTTTGGCACTGCCTTGCAGGAAATGATAATCAAGTATGAAAACAAAATGAGGAATTTTAAGGTTGGAGGAAAAACACTTATGCAGGGTATGAATGCAAAAGTGGAAGTTTATTGTAGGAGGCTTGTGAGTACCAGATGTGAATGCAAATGTTGTTTCAGATAGATTTCTGTATTTACCCAATTGTACAGTACAGGGAGGGAAATCTACATTTAATAAAAAAAACTGAAGGGAATTAAGAAACGATGTTCTTCAGCAAATAGCATTAATATAGGCAGAACTACATCAAAGTTATTTATATAACATTATTAAAGATATAAAAAAGGCTGTCCTCTTTACATAGATTTGATAATTGATTACCTATTTATACTGTATGGGGAGGAATTTTTTACCCTCATGGGGCCCCATCTCGTGAACACGCTTTACTATTAAACAGCCTCTTAGATTTATGCATGTTCTCTGCAATAACCTTGTCCTCATTCTGTCTGTTCCATTCATCCTCCATTCTTAAACTATAAAAGTATTTCTTTACATCCTTATTTAGAAGCTTCTGTTCTGTGGTTTCTCCATTCCTTTATCTCTCAAAGAACATCCCATTGTCCACAACATTAAGCTCTTTAAACTTTAAAGGTTGTGATTAAGTTAATCCTCACTCTTCTCTCCTCCAAGATGGGTAAATATAAATCCTCCAGCCTTTGCCTGTAGCTTAGCTCTCTTAATTCTGCTACCATCTTTGTTACCCTACTTTGTGCTTCATTAGGTGTGACACTACCCTAACACTTAATATTAATATTTATATTCGTGTGCTGTAGATAGGGCAACAGTTGGCAGGGTTAGTGGTTTCCTTTTTTAGTATGGGCTACCCCGAAGCATGCTTCCAAGTGGAGGGAAAAGTCTCGGTTTGTAGACAGGGGCATAATATTTGAGCAAGGATTGGTAGTTGATCAGAAGCACTTTCCTTTAGAACTTTAGGAAGTATGCCATCTGAGGCATATGTCTTGTCCACCTGAACCTTGGAGAGTACTTGAAGGATTCTGTTTGAGGAGAATATAGATGACAAGTGTTCAGTGGGAGGAGACAGGGGTTGAAAATTACAGTCTGAATTGTCTAAAGTTGAGTTAGAGGAAAGTAAAGTTATAATAAAAGAGCAGCTTTTTCAACTGACTGGAGAGTTAGCAGTAGATTACTCGCATCAGAAGAGAGGAGGAAAGAGGAGTTGTTGAAAGTGTTTCTGGTTACAGACAAGAAAATTTGTAAGTAGAATTTAAGTCAGCACACTCTCTTCTTATGAAGATGTGCTTGACTACAAAGAACATCTTTGTAGTGATTCCAGGTTGAAATTAGAGAGGAGTGGTTTTCAGAGAAGGGAAGTTTCATGGCCTGATGTGACAGACATCAGAGCTGTTATGGGAAGGGGGTTGGGAAATTTAAAAGAGGGGATGTTAGACCTCATCCCATCTAAGGTAATCTTTGCTATTCTGAACATTTACACAACACGAGGCATCCAAAGCAGAGAAGCAGTACCCATCCCAGGGAAAGTTGATACAGAAACTGCACAGGGATGACCATTGAGCTCTATTAATGGCATTTCTGTGGAGGGTAAAGAGTGGACGTGCTGAATTGGAAATAACAGAAATAAGATTATGGTCAGAAGACCCTAATGGGGCAAAAATGGTTTGAATAGTGGAAGGGATCAGATTTAAAAAGAAATCAAGTGTGTTTGAAGAATGGTTGTGATAGTTAGGAATTCAGGTGTGGTAGCTAATCAATTATTCAAGATCATTAAGGAGAGTAAAAGAAAACACCTCAGCCCTACCAGAATTGTCTCTATTAGAACCTAACCAATCTGTTTGGAACAAATTGAAATCTCCTGCATGGAGAATCTCAGTGAATAGATTTGAAGAGAATAAAGCTTTGAGGCTAGAAGCCAAATAGTCAAAGAGTTACATAGTTAGAAGAACCTGGGGGGGTAAACAAGACCAAAAAACAAAGTAAAGAGAGTAGGGATATTTTGAGCTAAATGGTAGAGTTAGATTTAAAATCCTCAAGCCAAATAATAGTTTTTTTTGTACTACAGTAGGCACAAACCACCCTTGGAGCAGCAACGATGTCAGATATTATAGTTGGAAATCTGGCTGTGCAAAGATTAGAATTAAAACTGCAAATGGTGCAGAAATAGATTGAAAAATAGCAAGAACCAGGTCTAAGAGCTGTGGCTACCCCTTGATCCATGGCACCAGGGAATTATCAGTTGATTGTGCTGCCATAGATTTTTTGATAAAAGATAAGAAAAGATAAAGGAAAAGAAAATAAAGATATGTTTTATGTAGTCAGGTGTTGTGTATGGGAAAAAGAGTGTGTGGGATTGGTGTTAAATACCATCAGCCTGCTTATAGATGAGGCAGGAGAAAAAAGAAAGACTTCCACATTGGCCTGAGAGGGAGTATGTAACAAATACTGCATTGCTGGCTCACTACACTGCCACCATTAACCCTCCGAGACTTCGGAAGTAGAAGGGGCTGAAGTACAGTCTCTGAGCTGAACCAAGGCATATGAAGCAATGAGAGGAAACCATGGAATGGTTTGTGGGGCTTGACTGTGGATGGGAGGTTCTAGTTTCAGTACATTATACATGTTAGATAGAGTGGATGTGAGTGAGAGAGGCTATTGTTTGGTAGTTTCTCTTGCTACCTGTGTGGTGGGATATAGAGACAAAGATATATGTAAGAAAATGTTTGTTAGAGGAAAATCTGTGGTGGGATCTAGAGACAAAAATATATTTAAGAAAATGTTTGTTAGAGGAAAATGTGGCCACAAGGTATGCTCTTGGAGTTGTTGCTTTAATTAATGCTCAGTGTTTATTTGGAATTTTGTGGAAATAACTAGTCTTGTGTAGAGAACTCATTTGGTTTTAGTTATCTTTTGAAATATCACTTTATGGCATTTTATTTCCAAAGTGTTTTGTCTTGAATGATTTTCACTATTTTTAGTTCTACCATTGACACATTTAGCATTTTAGAGATTTTTTAAAGGACTCAGCACAGCACCATAACCTTTTCTTTTATGTGAAATTTGTTAAAAATGACATCAGTACCATTTTCTTATATATACTTTTAATTACACTATCCTGTAATATAACCTTTTCTTTTAAGTGAAATTTGTTAAAAATGACATCAGTACCATTGTCTTATGTATACTTTTAATTACACTAACCTGTAATATATTATTGGGAAAAGAATTTGTTTTTGAACTATAATATTTAATAAGAGAATTCATAGAGATTAATGGTGAAAACATTTGATAGCTTTACAAAGCCCATCCTAGAATTTGCTGTTTCTGAACTGTCTGTAGTTTTATTCAACATAATTGATGTGTGTTACAATACGAAAATTAATTGGGCAGCAGTTGAAATTTGGGATGCCATGTGTTGTGCCGAATGTTCTGTATAACAAAGATTATCTTGATTGGGATTGGGTCTGACATCCTGTATTAAGAAAAAAGTCACTCCCTTCCCCGAATTTGCAGCTCTGATGTCTGTCACATCAGGGATGGTGCACACCAGACCATGAAACTCTTCCCTTCCCTGAAATTCACTCCTCTTTTATTTCAGCGTGGAATCACTGTAAAGATATTCTTTGCAAGTTCATGAACATCTTCATGAAAACAAAGTGAGCTGGCTTTGATTTTTCTTCTACTGACAAATCTTCTGGATCTTTAACCAAAATGCCATCAACAACTCTAATTGAACCTCTCCTCCTTTCTTCTGACCCAATCAATCCACTGATAACTCTCCAGCTGAAATGATGAGATTATTTTTGTCAGCCAGATAGACTGTTATATTGAATGATGTAGAAGATAATAAGCAAATTAGCTCTTTTTAATATCTTTTAGTGTTAAGAAGTATAAATCTTGGGTTGTGTTGTAAGTCATCCTTTTTATTTCAGGGACAGAGATGTGGTTATATACCAGGAGCAAGATTCTGCTCTATCTACACAGTTGACCCTATTGATTCAAGTGAACCAACTTTTGAGAAGATTTTGATAGCAAATAGAGGAGAGATTGCATGTCGAGTGATTAAGACAGCCAAAAAGATGGGAATCAAGACTGTTGCCATTCATTCTGATGTCGATTCTAATGCAGTAAGTTCATTGCTGTATGTCCAGTATGGATGTATTCTTATGTAGTTTTGCATGCCTGGTAGAGATTATGTGAAAAGAAAAGTGAATGCAAACATTTGCAAGTTGGTTATATTTCAGAAAGGACAATGAAAGAGATAGATACTAGATTTTAGAGATCTTGTTTGTATTTTTAGTAATGAAATGGAATTGAAGCTCAAGTGGCAGTATTAAATAGCAGGTAAGTTCTCAAGCTTTAAGTGGCAATGATAGTGTACGATAGAGGTATCCAGACATATGGCATTTCCTGATTCTGAGTAACCCATTCCAGCCGTTTTCTATAAATGTGAACAGAAGAGTCATGTGAGCAGTGCTAATCCTCATTGTAGGCTTTGGGTGGAGTGTCTGAATGGCCATGGATTTGGGCTAAATAAGGAGATAGATATTAAGCTCATAGAGAGGAGTTTGGATGTTCTGGCTTTGAGTGAAATTAAGCTCAAGAGGAAGGGGAAGGAATGGTTTGGGAATGTTTTAGGATCAAATATGGAGGTAATGTGGGGGTGAAAGCAAAGGGATGGAAATTCTAATTAGAGGAGATTTATGGAATATATTAAAGATTGTACACATTTGAGTTCGAGACTACTATTTCCTGGTATACCAAGCTGGTGAACCCCGACTGCAACATGGGTACATTTATAAATTGAAGCCGACTAAAGATTACCAAATATTTTACATAAAGTTCCATTTGCTCTGAAGAAAAAAATATTATGAATCATATAGATTTTAGGGAAGATAGCTCCTTCTACAATAAAGAAAAACTTAGGAGTAAATTTAGGAGTGTTATACATGAAGTACAGGCATAGAAAAGATAAATAGATGATAAACATAGGTGATTGTCCTTGGCACCCAATTGTATGTGACAGTGCTGGGAGTAAATTTAGGAGTGTTTTACATGAAGTACAGGCATAGAAAAGATAAATAGATGATAAACATGGGTGATCGTCCTTGGCACCCAATTCTATGTAACAGTGCTAGGCCCCTCCCTCCCAAACCACTCTTTATAACTAACCACCAGCCTCCAAGTAGAAATAAAAAGCTTACCCCTGCCTCACACTTTAATTACTCCTACTCACAGATCCCCCCCTCCTCCACCATCACCACAAACAAATTGAACAGTGACAAAACACATATTGTACACGGGAATAAGCTAATAAGCACTAAACAAGTGACCTCCCAACTCAAGCTTACACATTTTCCCATTAAACATGTAGGAAGTAAGTAATTATTCCTTGCTTCATGCATAAGTTTCAGATCTTAAGAGGCTGTCTTTTGGACTCTGTGTTCATAATACAACCTAAACTTCTGCATAATTTCATTTGGTTCTATCTGTATCGTTGATGCTCGGTCCTTTTGGGAACTCCCTCAAGGGGTTGGCCATAGCAAAAGTCTCCATAACTGTTGAATTTCAGTACTACTTCCAAGCCTTTAGTGCCTCACCATTAACAGGCCACTGATACAGGACAACTCTAGTGCAGTGTTTTCAGAGGCTCTTTCCTAATGTTCCTACCAACTACCTCCACCTAATGTGTCTACCTAATTTTTTAGTAGCATGAATTTGCTTCTCTATGGTTTTTATTTCTACATGAATATCTTTCAAATTATAGGAAAAACACTTTTGGTTAAACTTGAAAATCCTCAATTTTTCTAGGTCAGGGAAAGGTAACCATCCCAGAATATTAAATGAAGGACCTAGAACAGTATTGCTGTAGTATATGGTGGATGATACCGATTCAAACCCTGAGTTGTGCCAGAGATGGATATCAACCAATCAGGGCCTCCTCACCAGCTAGATTCTGACCTATTGACCTCAGTTGTCATTTGATAAACAAGTAACTCTTCTTCTCACAGGCCTGAATTCTGGGAATTCAGGCCTGTGAGAAGAAGAGTGTTTATATTTCAACACTTTAGTTTTTTCACAGAGCCAGAGTGTTGCAAGCTACTGTTGGATGAAAATCCCCCCATTCTTGTCTGGGCAGTTTGACTCATTGGCCCATCATAATTTGCAAGTTCCATATTTTGATCATTTTATTATTTTATGTTGGGGATAGGGCCGTCCAGTTGAATAAAAAATTTGAGGTAATTCCTTGCGATGTCAAGAACTATTCCTAAACACTTTAGGCATACATTTGATTTTTTTGGGCCTCCCTCCATTATTCAAAAATAGAAAAACCATATATTTTTGTTTTGTTTAATGAAAAGATGCAAAAAAACTATTAAACTACTTTTTTTCCTTAATGATTAAGGCTTCACCATTACTAGTTTAGAAAAACATTTCATCTACCAGACTGGTTTTCCTGTGTATGCACGGTACTTTTGTTTCATAACTTTTTTTTTCACATAATTCACATATACAAAAAAATGTCAAAAGGGGTGGCATGAGTGTGACTGCAGAATGGCACTGGTTGCTATGGGTTGGAGGTTGGTTTCACAGACTTTGTAAGTCCCTAGAAAAGACATGCAGCCATGAACCATGGTCTCTAGCCAGTTACTTAGGCCATGGGACAGCATCAGTGACTCGCTCATCTTATTTGGTTTCTCATCATTGGCCTGCTAACAGAGCCATCAATGTATGCAGAATTCCAATTGTGGCAGGAAATTATGTGTGGATTGATTTTTATAGCTCCCTGCTGTATATATAACCATCAAGTTTTTAAGATGAACTTTTTAGGCTAAAATTAGGGCATTGACTCTCATGAACAATATTTTCAAGAGGTTGGAATGCATGGCAAGCTAGAGACACAAAAAAATTAGAGTTGTCTAGTAGATTTATTTTATTTTATTTTATTTTACTTTGTCGCTGTCTCCCGCGTTAGTGAGGTAGCGCAAGGAAACAGACGAAAGAATGGCCCAACCCACCCACATACACATGTATATACATACACGTCCACACACACAAATATACATACCTATACATCTTAACGTATACGTATATACACACACACAGACATATACATATATACACGTACATAATTCATACTGTTTGCCTTTATTCATTTCCATTGCCACCCCGCCACACATGAAATAACAACTCCCTCCCCCCACATGTGCATGAGGTAGCGCTAAGAAAAAACAACAAAGGCCACATTTGTTCACACTCAGTCTCTAGCTGTCATGTATAATAAACCGAAACCACAGCTCCTTCTCTACATCCAGGCCCCACAGAACTTTCCATGGTTTACCCCAGACGCTTCATATGCCCTGGTTCAATCAATTGACAGCACGTCAACCCCGGTATACCACATCGTTCCAATTCACTCTATTCCTTGCACACCTTTCACCCTCCTGCATGTTCAGGCCCCGATCACTCAAAATCTTTTTCACTCCATCTTTCCACCTCCAATTTGGTCTCCCACTTCTCCTTGCTCCCTCCACCTCTGACACATATATCCTCTTTGTCAATCTTTCCTCACTCATTCTCTCCATGTGACCAAACCATTTCAAAACACCCTTTTCTGCTCTCTCAACCACACTCTTTTTATTTCCACACATCTCTCTTACCCTATTATTACTTACTCGATCAAAACACCTCACACCACAAATTGTCCTCAGACATCTCATTTCCAGCACAATAAAGAATGGAAAAACAAAGAACTTTATTCACAGAACAACTACCACCATTTGTATTACTTTTGTTACAGTAGCCAAGGCCTGTGCTAGCCCACAAAGACCTCAGTGCTAGTTTTCTGTGAAATGGTACAAAACTTTAGTTATCAAATACAATAGGAAAGATATTTGGGTGCCTTCCTTTTACCATTACATAAAAAAAGTAAAGAAGGAAACTTACAGTATTTTTATTTAGTATCAAAATGTTGCAGTTTTGTCTTGTCTTTCTTTAGGATTCTGTAGGACATGAATAGCTTGCTGTTTATTCCTTCATCCACATACTTGAAAGCTGATTTGATATTCGCCTGCAGACTGTTTGTCTCCAATGCTGTTCTCCTAATACAATACTCTGGAAATAGTTTGGGAATAACATTTACTCCCAAGTCTCTCTCACAAATTTTTGAAGCTTGCTTCTTGCACGGTAATAATGATATTGAGGCTATCTTTTGCTTTGTCCCATCCTCATTACTTTACATTTGCTTAGGTTGAATTTCATCACCCATGTTTCACACCACCTTTGGAGTTTCTGTAGGTTCCCTTGTAAGCTGATGCAATTCAATTCTTATTTCACTTCCCTCATGACACCTTTATTATCTGCAAACATATTCTGGTAGGATTCTACACCTTCTGGCAAGTCATAAATGTAGATCAAGAAGAGTGTTAGTCCTAGAATCAAACCCTGTGGCACTCAGCTGGTCATGTTAACTCAGTTTTGGAAAAACTCATATTTCATTGCAAGTTAACTGTATGTTGACATTTTGAATCATAACTTCTTATAGAAAGGTAAAGTTTGCTAGGCTAAGGTATTCAGTACATGAAGTGATTTTTAAGTTACCTAATGTAAGATTTTTTAATTACATCCAGTAATGAATAAATAAATAAAGGTATAGGAGTTAGCTATTCTGCTG
This sequence comes from Panulirus ornatus, assembly GCF_036320965.1. Classification (NCBI taxonomy): domain Eukaryota; kingdom Metazoa; phylum Arthropoda; class Malacostraca; order Decapoda; family Palinuridae; genus Panulirus; species Panulirus ornatus. The sequence goes on along the minus strand of NC_092227.1, from coordinate 70,302,111 downwards.
ATAATATTTATTTGTATTATACTTTGTCACTGTCTCCCGCGTTAGCAAGGTAGCGCAAGGAAACAGACGAAAGAATGGCCCAACCCACCCACATACACATGTATATACATACACGTCCACACACGCACATATACATACCTATACATCTCAACATATACATATATATACACACACAGACATATCCATATATACACTTGTACAAAATTCATACTGTCTGCCCTTATTCATTCCCGTTGCCACCCCGCCACACATGAAATAGCCCCTTCCCCCTGCATGTGTGTGAGGTAGCGCTAGGAAAAGACAACAAATGCCACATTCGTTAACACTCAATCTCTAGCTGTCATGTATAATGCACCAAAACCACAGCTCCCTTTCCACATCCAGGCCCCACAGAACTTTCCATGGTTTACCCCAGATGCTTCACATGCCCTGGTTCAATCCATTGACAGCACGTCGACCCTGGTATACCACATTGTTCCAATTCACTCTATTCCATGCACGCCTTTCACCCTCCTGCATGTTCAGGCCCCAATCACTCAGAATCTTTTTCACTCCATCTTTCCACCTCCAATTTGGTCTCCCTCTTCTCCTCGTTCCCTCCACTTCTGACACATATATCCTCTTTGTCAGTCTGCTAATAATATTATAGTAAAAATAATTGCTCATATTCTCTTAAGTGCTTACACTGCATTTATAGTACATAGAATGATATAACTTTAATTGAATGGTCCCTTCTTCCTACCCAACAGCCTCATGTGAAGTTTGCAGATGAAGCAGTATGTGTAGGTACAGCACAGGCTCGAGATTCTTACTTACTCATGGATAGAATAATGGAAGTTGTCAAGCAGACTGGAGCTCAGGTATGTTTTATATTCTTGCTTGGAGATGCTAACAAGTATGGGACATTATTAGTTAGAGATGATTGTGAGTTTAACAGAAAAAGGGAATCATTAGTGGTAGAAAGCTTCATTTACTTGTTTTTTTATCAATCTTTGTAATGAAACTTCTAAACTGTATTTACCAGACAATTACTTGGCTGAATTGAGGATGATGATCAGTTATAATGAAAGCACCCATTTGATTTATCTTGCACTCAGGTTCAAAAATGCAGCTAAATTCCTTGATGTGTATAACCTCGTGTATGATCTGAACTAGATTTTCTAATGCTATCATTTGTAACTCAATGTGGAATAGGGTCATAGTTGGTTAGGTGATCTTACCCCATAGATCTTTAGCTAAGATTTAAGGATGAAGTTGAATTATGCCTACTTATGTACTACATCTATAACTGCCTCTCATACATATGTTTCCGATCAAGTGTGCTTTGCCTCATCATTCTAGATTTTTTATCTGAATTTGGTGATATTTTCAGTTTTAATGATCCCAGGCTAAGGATAGGACTGATTTACATGTAAGCATGTACAGTAGCTTACAGAAATATTTTCCAGATGTTCTTACTGTAAAGTCTGACAACAAACAGTGTAAATAAAAAAACCTTGTGTGATTGTTATACGTGATGTGTAGCATCCTCACAGATTTTTTGGAAATGTATTCATCTTCTAAACTTCTACGCTTGAATTAAGTCTAAGCTTTACATGTATAACACTCTAAAATCTAATATTATGTAAGTCTGTCACTGTATGTAGTTTAGCGCCACACTGTCTTGTACCGCCAGGCCTACTCACTATTGTGATTGTACCAGAGATATTCATGTCATGATTGTCAACTTGTTTCATAAACATTGAGACGAAACAGGAAAAACACATATTTTGCTGAGTGTACATTCATAAGAATATGTAAAATGTACCCTTTGGTTGCCACGTTTTCTTAATCACATCAGATTCCTGTGAAATCTTTATCTATATCTCTTCTTGTGTCTTCTGAGAACCACACCCCAGGGATTATGGCCTTAGGAGAAAATTATCCATGCTACTTTGATTAAACATACCTCCCTAACATTCTCCATCCCCCACACAACTTTTTGGGTTTGCTCCTCAATATATATCTTTTTCCCTTCACAGGATACCAGCTGTCTTTCCCCTCACTTTTATTTTCTTTTTCCCTGCTCTTATATATGTTTTACTTACCAGCCTGTTGTGTTGTCTTGTGTTATATCCACCCGACCAAACTGTTTAAGGTGTTTCACTTCAACCAATCTGTAACACCACATCCTATTGCCTTTCCCTCTTTCTAACATCTAGCATTGCCTTTTTCACTTCAGCATTACCCCACATATTCTTTCAACTTTCTGCTCATTTTTTGAGAATGGAGTGAAATTGCAAGTCCTTGCAAAAATCATAGTTTCATATACAAACTATTGATATGTAAGTTTGCTGAATTATGATGAATTTTGATCTGGTTTGATGGGATATAGATACCCGAGGACAAGTTTCTGTGAAAAGTCCTTATGTTACCCAGAACCTTTCCAGAAGCTCCTGCAGCTCAAGCCTGTGCTTCTTCCAGTAGCAGGGAAATGTTGACAGCTTTTGGGTGAGGCTCTTTTTGATGAGATTGTTTTTCCAATGATATAACCTCACTAAAGGTGACTTTTCTCATTTAGTAACCTTGAGCAGTTGGAGTCTGGTAACACTGGCTTGATGAGATTACAAATATTACATATTGATTAATTGATAGGGCATTTAAGTGTTGCTGATATTCTTCTTGTGATCTTTAATTCCATGTCTGTGTGGGTATCATTTATCCCAGCATGGAGTACTATTGCTTAAGCACATACCTAGCTCTTTGCCAGAATGGAATCAGAAGCCTTCTGCCCAGCATGAAGTACTGTTGCATATGAACATAGCTCCTTGCCAGAATGGAATCAGAAGCCTTCTGTCTCATCAACGTAACTTTTATAACCCCTACAGCTGTCTCTTTCCTTTAGCCAAGATATTGCATCCCTCTCACTGTTTTGCAGGTATTAATTCAGCCACTGCTGTCATAAACTGTCTGTCTTAAGACCTGGACCTGTGGCATGTGTTTGGCTGCAGCTTTCCATAATTTCATGATTAAGATGAGCTACATGAGGATTGACTATTATGATACCACTGTCTTTTCTTAGACAGTAAAGCTGTGGATTTATTTTCTTTTATGTTGTAGACTCCAGTCACGGATACTAGTCCACATCAAAGCTGGGCAGTAATTGAAATATATAGAAAGGGAAAAAGAATGACAAGGAAAAGTATTCATCAATTTTGTAGGAAGTAGAAGAACTGCCTTTTAGAAAGTACGGTAGGAAAGAAGCAGTTATCAAAATGGCCCTTGCTTGAGTTGCCAACAGCCACAGGAGCTTGCTGAGTATTGCATGGTTTAGCAGCTCTAGCTAGTGTTGGGGGCACACAAGAAGCTAACTTTTGGGAGCAAAAACCAAAGTAATACCTGTAGAAGAGTGAAAGTGAACCAGAGTTGCAGTGTAGGGCAAGTGGGTTGTCTTAAAGTAAGCCTGTGAAAGTTGAAAAGTCAAAATACTTTAGACTCATTTCTGGCAAGTAAGGATCGGAGCTAGATGCACCCCAGATGTGAAAGTAGCATCTTATGCAATGACTGATCAGTTCTTTGTAAAATGGAGCAAATTTTTGGAAGAGTATCAATTTTGACATTTAAACTGGACTCCCAGTTTCTAAGAGCCAGACTTAGCTATTTCTGTGATATGGAGTTTCCAAGATAGTGCAGATGTTACAGTAATACCATGTGTATTCATTGAGTCAAAAGGTGGAATCACAGATTTGTAATTACAGTAGAGATGGGTAGAAACTGGGTCTTGTTAAACTTAACCTGATTTCATTTACCCAATGAAGTACCTGTCTTCTGTAGTTTATTGAGGAAGTTGTGTCGAGATGAGTTGCAGATTGAGTGAGAGGAGAAGCAGCAAATTTAGAGGAATGCAATGTTGACAGCATATGAGGGCATTTGGTTACTTGTAGAAGAAAGGAAGTTGTTGATATAAAGGAGGAAAAAGTTTAGGAGAAAGGGTAGGCCCTTGAGCGACACTGCTGTTGATGGAGGAAGGGGGAGTGTTGATCCATCACCACCCACAGTGGTATGTCGGCCAGAGAGGAAAGGAACAGTGAGGGAGGGAAGCCAAGAGAGTCGAGCTTAGAGATGAGACCCCAGTACCATACCCTGTCAAAAGCTTTGACTATATCAAGGGCAACAACATAGGATTCCCCAAAATCTTTCTGGGATGATGACTATACATAAGTTAGATAGGAAAGAATATCACCAGTGGATCTCACCTTATGGAAGCCATACTAATGATCAGAGAGAAGGCTGTGAAATTTAAGATGTCTAAGGTTATTGGAGTTGAGGAGGAATTCAAAGACTTTGGAAACAGTAGATATTAAAGCAACAGGACAATAGTGGGTTAGAATGGTCACCATTCTTAGGGATGGGATGCACCAGTGCATGTTTCCAAGAAGGGAACGTTCTTGCTTTTAAATAGAACAGATAAGCTAACGCAGGTGCACGTTTAGAGGTACACTCTCTCTGTACTCAGGAATGGAGGCCATTAGGTCCATGTTCCTTGCTTATATCCAGAGAGAGGAGAGAAGTGCTTTTCAGACACTTCAAAAGGAGTTAATGGTAGAGACATACGACTAGTAAGAGGAACATCATGGGAAGAAGGAATGTTAGAGTCACCCAGGGTGGAGTTTGCGGAGAAGCAAGGACCAAAGAGAGTTGCTTTGTTTACGGGAAAGACACTTATAGTACCATCATAATGGAAAAAGTGAAGGAAAGGTAGAGCAACAGAAATTGTTTGTGATGCCATTAGCTAAAGATCCGAAAGATCTACCAGTGTATGAAGAGGAGAGGTTATTGCACTTCCTTTGAATAGAACTCTTTGCCTCATGGTTAATGTACTTGCAGTGATTATGGGTTGTGATTAATGCTGAATGAGAATCAGAGGAAGAAGAGCTCTACAAACCTGATATGCTTGATCTCTTGCCTGAATATTCCGACCTAAGAACAGGAACATGGATTGGAAGAAGAGGGGATAGAGGCTTCCATTCTGCAACAGTAACCTCTGCTATTTATCTGACAGAGACAGGAGTATCACCACATAAGAGACAGTAATTTACCCAAGTGAAGTAAAAAGAAAAGAAAATAAGAAAAGAATTTTCACAAGTTATTCCAGTTAGCTTTATTAAGATATTGAGATGCCAATATTTACCTTTAAAAGGGGTTGCTGGAGATGTCATTAAAATAGATACGTTTATGAGAGTGCAGTGAGATGAACCACTTGGGGCAAGACTGTGTAGCTAATGCGAAGGATTAGAGGTGAAAAACAGATCCAGAAGAACAGGAGATTGGTCACAACAGTCAGGACTATGTGTGGGATAGGTGATGATTTGCTCTTGATACTTGAGAGTGGAGAACATGAAGGCTTCAGTCCACCATTCATAGTGGAGGACATTAAAGTCCCTTGGTAGAGGATCTCAACTTGCATGTAAGAGGTTACCACAGCCTGTTAGTAAGAGTTTAGATAGTCAAAGAAAGCTATAACATTTGTAGAATTAGGACAGCAGTAGGCAAAACAAAGGAAAACAGTGATAGTTGATAGACAGACCTTGAGGCAGAAAACTTCAAAGTTTGGAGACTCAAGGTCTTTGAGGTGTGCCACTAGTGTGTTGATGTTGCAATAAGCATGAACATCATCCTTGAACCAGAATTGTGTTTGCAGATTATAGTTGGATATGAGAAAGGGGCTTGTGAAAACTTCATTAGACATTTGGGTCTCTGAGAGAGGTAAGATATTAAGAGAGTACTAGACAGATGGTGTTCAACAGAAGAGAGGTTACCAGAAAGACTGCAAATGTTGGTGCTGTGAATAGAAAAAGAGGCAGGTATTTTGAAAAGGAAAAGGTTGTGGAGGAAGCTGGTACTACTACTCCCTGAACCATCTCCCCTTCTTTTGCTCTTCCATCTTCTTATAACTTTTCCATTTGTAAACTGCTATGGTCATCAGTTGATGATGCATAATTCTCTACTTATCTTGTCCATTAACAGTGTAAATTTTTGTGCCATGGTTTGGCCTCAGTGCAGTTTGATGATATATATATATATTTTTTTTTTTTTTTTTTTTTTTTGTGTGTGTGTGTGTGTGTGTCACTTTTCCCTCTTTTCATATAATTGGGTGGGCATCTGAACGTCATATCAGGTAGAATGCCTTGTTTTCATGTACTTGGCATGCACATGGGAGTTCAGCAGTGTAAGCAAATTTACAATATCATCAGTGCCACTAAAATGTAAGTGCCAATCTTCCATTCATTTTTCTTTTGCTCAGCATGCAGATTAACTTTTCTTTGAAGATAAATAGAAAAATTGAAGAACATTAATTTTTTGCGCATGGTAAGGCAACTGCAAATTCATTTGTGCAGTTAATAGGTTAATGTTAGGTCGAGACACACTCCTGAAATGCTGAGAATAATCCCTGCCATAGTTTTTCCTTCCTCTGTCATTTAGTCCTGTGAATGATTGGAAACCACATGGATTGCATGGGTTTAAAACCCTTCACTTCCTTACTATTTTAATGGGGATATGTTTGTATTCCCATCCTCTGATTCTTATTTAGATTTGAGTATTAGTATGCTCCCATAGAATACATGCTGTAGTTGAGTGTAACATATTCCCAGTGCACTTAATCTTGTATGCTCCCATAGAACACATGCTGCAGTTGATTGTAATATATTGCCAGTTCACTTTATCTTGTGCACTGCATATAAGATTTCAGGTTTTTCTATGCCAAAGATCTCAAATATTTTTTCCTTGTTCAAACTGTTAAGGGGCTACAGCTCTTTAGCAGAAGGCTGTTAATCATCAGGTCATTGTGGTTGGTCACTATGGGAATGGCTGAAAATGAGTTCAGATTAGTACTGGTGTGTAATGGCTCTTAGACCTCATTGTGGAGTGTGAGTGACATAAGTAACCATGTGGATTGATAAACAAATGAGGGCAGCATGGGTGGCCAGCTGTGATCCTGATGCATGTTGTGGGTGGAGGGCCTTATAAGAAAGGTAATAAGGTGGCGAGTAAGGGCAGGCAGTTGAATGTACATACAAAGTCACAGTTAGTGATGGATATCTGACCATCTAGTGATTAACTGAATGTTAATCAGATAAGCTTCCAGTGTATTATATCCATGTTATTCACCACTTATGTGTTTGTGTATGAAAAAAGAGTTGAGTGTGAAGCCAGGTTCAAGAGAAGGAGAGATAATTTCTTTGCATTGTGCTCATTGAGCAGGACCAGGCCAGCACAATGGTATACTCTCAGTATTTTCTCTTACTTTTCCATATCAGTCTATCATTTCAAGAAGACTTTTTTTTTACACACTATGATCTTGCGTTGCCATACTTGCTCTTTCCCTGTTAAAAGATAGCTCAGCAATATAGCACTGGGGAACAGTTTGAAACCTTTACCTCAGCAAGATTTATACCTGCTGAAAATAACCAAAACATGGAGCAGTTTGATAGAACATATAGTTAGAGCACCAGGCACTGATACTTTTAAAAGTAAATTAGACAGATTTTAGGAGGATCAGTAATTTTCATACGAGGATTTTAGATAAAAATATTACAATCATACAAGTTGAGACAAATATTGCCTTTGATGATCTAGAGACTAGTGAAGATGAACCCATGGGAGCTACTAACAGAAAGACTCGTTAAGGTTTGCAAAGCAATAATTCTTTTGCATTGGAGCTGTATCATTAGCAGGTCAGGTATTGGTTCTTGATATAGAGAAAATAGATTCCTCTTTCTATCATTGATTCACCAGCATAGCATGGCAAACATCTGGGAATTTCTGTCCATCATAGCCATTGTTTATCTATCATCCATCTGTCACCTGTGATCAGGAGTCACATCTTGGTTTAGTGAAGGTGCATATGATATGACAGCAACAGTCTGGTCAAGTGCATCAAAGTGTGTACTTCATAAGAATATTTCCTGGCAGCTAAAAAACTGAATTTACAAGTCCCACAACCCTAGTTTTGATTTTATTTATGTCCCTTGTAAGAAGGTTTGATGGAGAGCAAAGATGGCTCCTAACTTGAAGATATCACCTTTAATCATGGTACTTTCTACAAGATTTCACCTTTGATCATGGTACTTTCTTCATTTGTTTGCCAGCATATGAAAATTTAGATATGAGACTTTTAATTCTAGTTTGGATTTTGCATGAATTATGACCCTGATAAAAGTTTAATTTGGAATTCAACATGATATGACATGAAATTTTAACTTTTGGGCATGGAATTTAATACAGCTGTTTTTGATACTTCTTGAGTAATATTTCTGTCCTTTCTTATTCCACTCCCAATAACTAGGCTGCAATGCAGGCATTTTCTTTTTTGTTCCATTTTGAGAAGTAAGGTGTTTTGTGTGGATGATTTTTATTTCTTAAGATTCAATGGATAGCATACTGAAGGACAGTAAACAGATTTCTCGATTATTTTCTTTTTTCTTTGTTTAGAAATAGAGTAGTACATCCAGCTTTCCTGACTCTTCTCATATGTTTCCTCTGAACTGTGAATCGTACAGGGTCGATTGTTTACTCTTAAAATGATGGATTCATGGTAGTGCTCTTAGTCCAGTTGTAGAGGCTACTGATGTGTCTTTCAGTTGAGATTACCATTGTCATTTATAGATTATTGAGTTTTTTTTGAAGTTCCTGTTGTACTGTAACCAGTGGATGCTCTCTGAAATGTAAAACACCTGTTTCTAGTTACACTGGTATGACACAGAGATGAGTGTCTTGTTAGTACAACATTTGACACCAATCATTGAAGCATGGTAATCAGGGAGATTACATCACTCCCAAGCACATTCCATTTAGAAAATTTTGGGATTTTTTTTTCAAGATGATATATTATTCTAAAATTATGCCAAATGCTGTGGAATTTTGTCATTCTATTTTCTTGTGGTAGATGAACATCCACTCATAGAGGATGTTTACTGTTGATATGAAGCAGCATTGTATGAGCTTGCTAATACTGATATGCTTTTGATAACTTTCTTTCCTTAGGCTGTTCATCCAGGCTATGGTTTCCTCAGTGAAAATGCAGAATTTGTACAGAAGTTGGAGACTTCAGGCATTTCCTTCATTGGTCCAAATGCTGATGCTATCACTGGAATGGGTGATAAGCTAGAATCAAAGAGACTTGCAATGGCAGCAGGTGTTAACACTATTCCAGGTACAGTGGTTTTATGAAGAGTTTTGGCATTTTCTCCTTTTTTCTGTGTTATATAGCAGATTCAATTTGATTGTTCCTTTGAGAATTGTCATGACACTTACCATATGCTTGGAACCCATGTTTCTTCAAACACATTTTTTCTCATGATTCATATATTCGGACTTTACAAGAACCAAGTTTATTGATGAGCCATCTGCTTTTACTGCTCAACTTTCTTTTATTTTGTCTTCATACCTGTTTGCCATTTTCCAGTTGTGAGGTAGCACCAAGAACAGATGTAGAAAGGCCTCATTTGCTTAAATCCATTCTTTAGCTGTCGTGTTTAATACACTGAAACCATGCTCCCCTGTCTACAATGAGACCCCACAGATCTTTCCAGATGCTTCTTATACCTAGGTTCAGTCCATTGATTGCACATTGCCCCTGTTTACTACAGTGTTCCAAGTCACTCTCTCCTGTGTATGCTTTTTATCCTCTTACATGTTCAGGCTCTGAACTCTCAAAATCTTTTCCTCCATCATTCAATCTCCAGTTTGGTCTCCCCTTTCTCCTTATCCCTTCCAATTTTGACACATATATCATCTCGTCGATCTCTCTTCATATTTTTAAACCATCTTCATCTCTTTCTACCATACTCTTCACATTGACACACCTCTCTCTCACCATATTGTTACTTTCTCAGTCAACCTTTCTCACATCTCACCATTTCATTACTTTCTCCATCTCCCCTTCTCACTCCACATATTATCCTCATACATTTGATTTCCATCACATGCATCGTCTTCTGTACATTCTCATGTGTAGCCCATGCCTTGCATTTGTACAACATTGCTAAAACTACTACACCTTTAAACGTACTCATGTTTGCCCTTCCAGATAGTGACCTCTCCTTCCACACACATTCCTCAGTGTTCCAGAACCTTCACCCCCTCACTCATCCTACGACTCACTGCTTCCATGGTTGCATTTGCTGCCATGACTACTCCCAGGTATCTAAAATGCCTCACTCCATCCAGTCAAACTCACACTTCAACTAACATGTCACTCTTCACTGTTAAACCAAAGAACCTTGCTTTTATTCACATTTACTCTCAAATTCCTCCTTTCACACACTCTCCCACTCAGACACCAACTTTTGCATTTTCTCACTCGAATCTGCCACCAGTGCATTGTCATCAGGAAACAACAGCTGATTCATTTCCCAGGTCCCCCTCTCTCCAGGATCCTTGCATTTACCTCCTCACCATCCTTTCTATAAACAAATTAACAACCTTGATGACATCACACACCCCTGCCATAGACCCACCTTCACATTAACTTGCTTCTTATAGCTAACCTCCCACTCCATATATTCATAACACTTTCCACAAAGCATCAGTCGACCCTGTCATATGCTTTCTCCAGATCCATAATTGCCACATACAGATCCTTCTGTTTTTGTTAAGTAATTCTTGCTCATATTCTTCTATGCAAAGACCTGATCCAAACATTTTCCATCACTCCTGAAACCACATTGTTCCATCCTAATCAAATGTATTCCTCTATGTAAAGACCTGATCCAAATATCCTCCATTACTCCAGAAACCATATTGTTTCATCCCAATCTGATGCTCAGTGCCTTTCACCACCTTTTCAATCATGACTCCCATACAACGTTTTGGTTACACTCAAAAAAACAGTTTTATACTGAGCTAAAATTTGCAGTGATCTGGATCCACTTTGTCTTCAGATTCTTTTAATACTGAACATGTGAGGATGCTGAAGAAAACAAGGTAAACATGTGTTAGAAAAGAATGGTATGTGGGTATTTCAGTAACTCATGAGAAGCAAGGCCTGTTAGTGCTGATAACATATGGTCCTTATTTATATAGTATGATAATGTGTATGATTTTAATGATTCATTAGTATCTTCTTAAGATTAAAACTATAAACCTTTAAACCTTGTTTGATTACTGTACCAGTAAGAGAATGATAATGAAAACTTAAAACAATGACTGTAATATACAGTTCATTCACTTAATATGTAACATATACACAGAAGGGAGTAGCAGTAGCAGACAGGAGCTCCCAAGCCACTCTCATCTTTCATCCAAGATTCAGATGGGCAGTAGTTTCTTCAGGCTTATTGTGCAAGGGAAGGGTAAAGATTCTAGAGGGTTCTTTTTTTTTTTTTTTTTATACTTTGTCGCTGTCTCCCGCGTTTGCGAGGTAGCGCAAGGAAACAGACGAAAGAAATGGCCCAGCCCCCCCCATACACATGTACATACACACGTCCACACACGCAAATATACATACCTACACAGCTTTCCTTGGTTTACCCCGGACGCTTCACATGCCTTGATTCAATCCACTGACAACACGTCAACCCCTGTATACCACATCGCTCCAATTCACTCTATTCCTTGCCCTCCTTTCACCCTCCTGCATGTTCAGGCCCCGATCACACAAAATCCTTTTCACTCCATCTTTCCACCTCCAATTTGGTCTCCCTCTTCTCCTCGTTCCCTCCACCTCTGACACATATATCCTCTTGGTCAATCTTTCCTCACTCATTCTCTCCATGTGCCCAAACCATTTCAAAACACCCTCTTCTGCTCTCTCAACCACGCTCTTTTTATTTCCACACATCTCTCTTACCCTTACGTTACTTACTCGATCAAACCACCTCACACCACACATTGTCCTCAGACATCTCATTTCCAGCACATCCATCCTCCTGCGCACAACTCTATCCATAGCCCACGTCTCGCAACCATACAACATTGTTGGAACTACTATTCCTTCAAACATACCCATTTTTGCTTTCCGGGATAATGTTCTCGACTTCCACACATTTTTCAAGGCTCCCAAAATTTTTGCCCCCTCCCCCACCCTATGATCCACTTCCGCTTCCATGGTTCCATCCGCTGACAGATCCACTCCCAGATATCTAAAACACTTCACTTCCTCCAGTTTTTCTCCATTCAAACTCACCTCCCAATTGACTTGACCCTCAACCCTACTGTACCTAATAACCTTGCTCTTATTCACATTTACTCTTAACTTTCTTCTTCCACACACTTTACCAAACTCCGTCACCAGCTTCTGCAGTTTCTCACATGAATCCGCCACCAGCGCTGTATCATCAGCGAACAACAACTGACTCACTTCCCAAGCTCTCTCATCCCCAACAGACTTCATACTTGCCCCTCTTTCCAAGACTCTTGCATTTACCTCCCTAACAACCCCATCCATAAACAAATTAAACAACCATGGAGACATCACACACCCCTGCCGCAAACCTACATTCACTGAGAACCAATCACTTTCCTCTCTTCCTACACGTACACATGCCTTACATCCTCGATAAAAACTTTTCACTGCTTCTAACAACTTGCCTCCCACACCATATATTCTTAATACCTTCCACAGAGCATCTCTATCAACTCTATCATATGCCTTCTCCAGATCCATAAATGCTACATACAAATCCATTTGCTTTTCTAAGTATTTCTCACATACATTCTTCAAAGCAAACACCTGATCCACACATCCTCTACCACTTCTGAAACCACACTGCTCTTCCCCAATCTGATGCTCTGTACATGCCTTCACCCTCTCAATCAATACCCTCCCATATAATTTACCAGGAATACTCAACAAACTTATACCTCTGTAATTTGAGCACTCACTCTTATCCCCTTTGCCTTTGTACAATGGCACTATGCACGCATTCCGCCAATCCTCAGGCACCTCGCCATGAGTCATACATACATTAAATAACCTTACCAACCAGTCAACAATACAGTCACCCCCTTTTTTAATAAATTCCACTGCAATACCATCCAAACCTGCTGCCTTGCCGGCTTTCATCTTCCGCAAAGCTTTTACTACCTCTTCTCTGTTTACCAAATCATTTTCCCTAACCCTCTCACTTTGCACACCACCTCGACCAAAACACCCTATATCTGCCACTCTGTCATCAGACACATTCAACAAACCTTCAAAATACTCATTCCATCTCCTTCTCACATCACCACTACTTGTTATCACCTCCCCATTTACGCCCTTCACTGAAGTTCCCATTTGCTCCCTTGTCTTACGCACCCTATTTACCTCCTTCCAGAACATCTTTTTATTCTCCCTAAAATTTACTGATAGTCTCTCACCCCAACTCTCATTTGCCCTTTTTTTCACCTCTTGCACCTTTCTCTTGACCTCCTGTCTCTTTCTTTTATACTTCTCCCACTCAATTGCATTTTTTCCCTGCAAAAATCGTCCAAATGCCTCTCTCTTCTCTTTCACTAATACTCTTACTTCTTCATCCCACCACTCACTACCCTTTCTAAACAGCCCACCTCCCACTCTTCTCATGCCACAAGCATCTTTTGCGCAATCCATCACTGATTCCCTAAATACATCCCATTCCTCCCCCACTCCCCTTACTTCCATTGTTCTCACCTTTTTCCATTTTTCCTTTTATGTATATTTTTTTTTTATGTCATTCACTGTGGCAAATCGAGGTTTAATGAGAGCACTTTTTGTAAGAGGATAAGAATTCATACTGATCTGTTGATAAGATATGGCAAAGACAATATGCTAAAATTTTGGGGGTCTTTTTTGTGAGATTATATTAACTAGAAAATTATGTAAATAATTTGGATTAAATGAATAAGGAAGTTTATGGAGTAGAAAATCTGTGTTGATGGGTGGTGAATGTGAACATGAAAAGCTTGGGACAGGGTGGTATGCAGAATTAGTCTTGGTGAGAGGAGGCATTGAAAACCTTATATGAGGTGTGGCAAAGCAGCCAGATTCGATGGGATTCCAGATGAGTTTCTCAAGAAAGGGGGTTGAAATTGTTTTTGATTGGTTAATGAAGATTTTCAGCTTGTGAATGGAATTAGGAAATGGAGCTAGGTAGTCACTGTTGTAGAAGGTTTTGTAATGTGTGTATAGAAGGAAAAGAAACAGTGGTGCCTTTCGTGTAAATGCAGAGGGAAAGTTATGAAAAAAGAAAGATGTAAGTAAATCAAAGATGTTAGATAGCTAAAGACCTTAGGGATGAACTGTTGGAATATGTATTTTAGAGGTAGTGCAAGGAAACAGCCCCAAATACTCATGTATATACATAAACGCCCACATGCACACATACGTACATATACATACACAGACACATACATATATACACATGTACATATCCATACTTGCTGCCTTCATCCATTCCTGTTGCCACCCCGCCACACATGAAATAGCATCCCCCCCTCCCCCTCCAGCGAGGCAGTGCTAGGAACAGACAAAAAAGGCCACATTCGTTCACACTCAGTCTCTAGTTTTCATGTGTAATGCATTGAAACCACAACTCCCTTTCCACATTCAGGCCCCACACACCTTTCCATGGTTTACCCCAGACGATTCACATGCCCTGGTTCAATCCATTGACAGCACATCCACCCCGGTATACTACATCGTTCCAATTCACTCTATTCCTTGCACGCCTTTCACCCTATCCTTCTACCTCCAGTTTGGTCTTCCGCTTCTCCTTCTTCCCTCCACCTTTGACACATATATCCTCTTTGTCAATCTTTCCTTACTCATTCTTTCCATGTGTCCAAACCATTTCAACACACTCACTTCTGCTCTCTCAACTACACTCTTTTTAGAACCGCACATATCTCTTACCCTTTCATTACTTACTCGATCAAACCACCTCACACCATATTGTCCTCAAACATTTCATTTCCAACACATCCACCCTCCTCTGCACAACCCAATCTAAAGCCCATGCCTTGCAACCATATAACATTGTTGGAACCATTATTCCTTTAATTTTTATTTTTTTTTATTTTTGCTTAGTCGCTGTCTCCCGCGTTAGCGAGGTAGCGCAAGGAAACAGACGAAAGAATGGCCCAACCCACCCACATACACATGTATATACCTACACGTCCACACACGCAAATATACATACCTATACATCTCAATGTACACATATATATACACACACAGACATATACATAATTCATACTGTCTGCCTTTATTTATTCCCATCACCACCTCGCCACACATGGAATAACAACCCCCTCCCCCCTCTTGTGTGCGAGGTAGCGCTAGGAAAAGACAACAAAGGCCCCATTCGTTCACACTCAGTCTCTAGCTGTCATGTAATAATGCACCGAAACCACAGCTCCCTTTCCACATCCAGACCCCACAGAACTTTCCATGGTTTACCCCAGATGCTTCACATGCCCTGGTTCAGTCCATTGACAGTACGTCGACCCCGGTATACCACATCGTTCCAAGTCACTCTATTCCTTGCTCGCCTTTCACCCTCCTGCATGTTCAGGCTCCGATCACTCAAAATCTTTTTCACCCCATCTTTCCACCTCCAATTTGGTCTCCCACTTCTCCTCGTTCCCTCCACCTCTGACACATATATCCTTTTGGTCAATCTTTAAGTGTACCCATTTTTGTTCTCCGAGGTAACGTTCTTGCCTTCCACACATTCTTCAACGCTCCCAGAACCTTCGCTCCCTCCCCCACCCTGTGGCTTACTTCTGCTTCCATGGCTCCATCCGCTGCCAAGTCCACTCCCAGATATCTAAAACACTTCACTTCCTCCAGTTTTTCTCCATTCAAACTTACCTCCTAATTAACTTGTCCCTCAACCCTACTGTACCTAATAACCTTGCTCTTATTCACATTTACTCTTAACTTTCTTCTTTCACACACTTTACCAAACTCAGTCACCAACTTTTGCAGTTTCTTAACCGAATCAGCCACCAGCGTTGTATCATCAGCGAACAACAACTGACTCACATCCCAAACCTTCACATTCAGAACAGACTGCATACTTGCCCCTCTCTCCAAAACTCTTGCACCTCCCTAACCACCCCATCTATAAGCAAACAACCATGGAGACATCACGCAACCCTGCCACAAACTGACATTCACTGGGAACCAGTCACTTTTCTCTCCTCCTACTCATACACATGCCTCACATCCTTTGTAAAAACTTTTCACTGCTTCTAGCAACTTACCTCCCACACCATATACTCTTAAAACCTTCCACAAATCATCTCAATCCACCCTATCATGTGCCTTCTCCTGGTCTGTTTTTCTAAGTATTTCTCGCATACATTCTTCAAAGCAAACACCTGATCCACACATCCTCTACCACTGCTGAAACCACACTGCTCTTCCCCAATCTGATGCTCTGTACATGCCTTTACCCTCTCAGTCAATACCCTCCCATATAATTTCCCAGGAATACTCAACAGACTTATGCCTCTGTAATTTGAATGCTCACCTTTATCCCCTTTGCCTTTGTACAATGACACTATGCATGCTTTCTGCCAATCCTCAGGCACTTCACCATGATCCATACATACATTGAATATTCTTACCAACCAATCAACAACACAGTCACCCCTTTTTTCATGCATTCCACTGCAATACCATCCAATCCCGCTGGCTTGCTGGCTTTCATCTTCCTTAAAGCTTTCACTACCCCTTCTCTGTTCACCAAATCATTCTCCCTGACCCTCTCACTTCACAGAACACCCTGACCAAAACACCCTATATCTGCCACTCTATCATATCATCAAACACATTCAACAAACCTTCAAAATAATCATTTCTTCTCACTTCATCAATACTTGTTATTACCACCCCATTTGCCCCCTTCATCGATGTACCCATTTGATCTCTTGTCTTATGCACTTAATTTACCTCCTTCCAAAACATCTTCTTATCCTCCCTAAAATTTAATGATACTCTCTCACGCCAACTCTCATTTGCCCTCTTTTTCACCTCTTGCACCTTTCTCTTGACTTCCTGCTGCTTTCTTTTATACATCTCCCAGTCATTTGCACTACTTCCCTGTAAAAATCGTCCAAATGCCTCTCTCTTCTCTTTCACTAAGAATCTTACTTCATCATCCCACCATTCACTACCCTTTCTAATCTACCCACCTTGCACTTTTCTCATGACACATGCATCTTTTGCGCAAGCCATCACTGCTTCCCTAAATACATCCCATTCCCTCTCGTTCCCCTCATGTTATATGCTCTCACCTTTTGCCATTCTGCACTCAATCTCTCTTGGTACTTCCACACACATGTCTCCTTTTCAAGCTCACTTACTCTCACCACTCTCTTCTCCCCAACATTCTCTCTTCTTTTTTGAAAACCTTTACAAATCTTCACCTTCGCCTCCACAAGATTGTGATCAGACATCTTTCCAGCTGCCCCTCTCAGCATATTAACATCTAAAAGTCTCTCTTTTACGTGCTATGAATTAACACATAATCCAATAATGCCCTCTGGCCATCTCTCCTACTCGCATACATATACTTATATATATCTCTCTTTTTAAACCAGGTATTCCCAATCACCAGTCCTTTTTCAGCACAGAAATCCACAAGCTGTTCACCATTTCCATTTATAACACTGAACACCCCATGTACGTCAATTATACCCTCAGCTGCCTCATTACTCAGCTTTGCATTGAAATCACCGATCACTATAACCTGGTCTCATGCATCAAAGCTGCTAACACACTCACTCAGCTGCTCCCAAAACACTTGCTTCTCATGATCTTTCTTTTCATGACCAATTGCATAGGTACCAATAATCACCCATACCTCTCCTTCCACTTTCAGTTTTACCACTACCATACTTTCTTACACTCTATCACATATTCTCACAACTCCTGCTTCAGGAGTAGTGCTACTCCTTCCTTTGCTCTTGTCCTCTCACTAACCCCTCACTTTGCTCCTAAGACATTCCCAAACCAGTCTTCCCCTTTACCCTTGAGCTTCATATCACTCAAGAGCCAAAACATCCAGGTTCCTTTCTTCAAACATACTACTTATCTCTCCTTTTTTCTCATCTTGGTTACATCCACATACATTTAGACACCCCAGTCTGAGCCTTCGAGGAGGATGAGCACTCCCTGCATGACTCCTTCTGTTTCCCCTTATAGAAATTTAGATACAAGGAGGGGGGGAGGGGTTTTTCCAAAACACTCCCCCCCCCCCCACCTTTAGTTGCTTTCTTCAACATGTGGGGAGTACGTGGGAAGTATTCTTTCTCTCCTATCCCTAGTGATATCTCCCCTATCCCTAGGGATCAAGTCTTACATGTTTGAATAACAGATCAGCTCTTACGTGTTCAAACAACAGATCAGCTCATGTGTTCAAACATCCTGATTAACAGTGGCCTGTGTGAACAGTGAGCCCGTGGGAACATTCTCTGTGATGCATCTAAGTATATGTAACTCATAGTAAAATGATAATAACAACTAGCTAATGAAAAATTAATGATATTTGTGCGCGAGTCTTACATAAGCATGGGTTGTGGGCGGAGTGCACCATGGATCATGGGGGGGAGTGCACCTTGGGTCATGGGAGGAGTGCACCATGTTCTGGTAAGCGGGTCAGTCTCACAGTTATCACTGTTGTGTGCGGATCTGCTCTACTTGTGCGATTTGGCTGTACCTGCTAATGTGACTTTCCTACAACTTCCTGTATTTGTGTTTGTGAATATATTATTCAAACTTTCAGCATCATTATCTCTTACCCCAGAACCAGCAGGTAAGTTTAAGGGAACCTCTCTGACCTTGAAAAAGAAGCTAGAAATCTCTGTGTGCTGATGCTGTTGAGGGAGCATCAGTATGGTAGAAAGTGCACCAAAACTTAAGTTAGTGTTGGTGAGCAAAGTGTAGATCATAGGTGGAGCATGCCACATTCCCACCATTGTCGTGTGCAGATCTGTGCTGCTTGTGTGATTTGCGTTTACCTGCTAATGTGATCTTCCTTCAATCTCATGTGTTCGTGTTTGTTAATATGGCATCCAAAAGTCCAACAACATTTTCTACCCTAGAACTAGCATTTAACAGAATCTGCAGTTGGCAACATGAAGAATGCAGGAAACATTTGAAGTACTGTGGTCCATTCAACTCCTCTGTCTACCAAGGTAACCACAAGGGTTGGGAATCCACTTGTGAATAAAATGCTATTGATGTAGAGAGCATGAGACAAAGAAGGTAACCTTCAGATCAGGTGTAAAGCTCTCTGAGGATTTATGAGTACCTACATAAAGAAGATAATGTAGCTGACTGAGAGCCATTAGAATGGTTAGAAAAGCTTATTTGATATCAGAAGCATCATAACTTGAAGGTAATGGGAGAATCTGCCATTGCTGTATGCAATTTCTTTTTGTATAAGGTTTTCACAGAACATATCCCCAGTATATAGCAAGGGATGGGCAATTTCTGAATTTATTGATGAAATAAAAAAAACTTGAAGTTGGAGAAAAATGTAGCTTAGACATTGAAGCTTATTGACACAGTGGTGAAATTGATGAGAACTGCTATTGACGTTTGTGTGAATAAATTGTACATTTCCTTTTCCATAGCCAGAGGTTGAACCATTATGTGACATTCATTTTTTTTTCATTCATTTCAAGCTAAAAGTTTGTTTCTAAATTGTTCTTACATTTTTCATATGTATATATATGTATGTGTGTGTGTGTGTGTGTATGTGCATATGTGTGTGTGTGTGTGTGTGTGTGTGTATATGTATATATATATGTATATTATCCCTGGGGATAGGGGTGAAAGAATACTTCCCACGTATTCCTCGCGTGTCGTAGAAAGCGACTAGAGGGGACGGGAGCGGGGGGCCGGAAATCCTCCCCTCCTTGTATTAACTTTCTAAAATGGGAAACAGAAGAAGGAGTCACGCGGGGAGTGATCATCCTCCTCGAAGGCTCAGAGTGGGGTGCCTAAATGTGTGTGGATGTAACCAAGATGTGAAAAAAGGAGAGATAGGTAGTATGTTTGAGGAAAGGAACCTGGATGTTTTGGCTCTGAGTGAAACGAAGCTCAAGGGTAAAGGGGAAGAGTGGTTTGGAAATGTCTGGGGAGTGAAGTCAGGGGTTAGTGAGAGGACAAGAGCAAGGGAAGGAGTAGCAATACTCCTGAAACAGGAGTTGTGGGAGTATGTGATAGAATGTAAGAAAGTAAATTCTCGATTAATATGGGTAAAATTGAAAGTTGATGGAGAGAGGTGGGTGATTATTGGTGCATATGCACCTGGGCATGAGAAGAAAGATCATGAGAGGCAAGTGTTTTGGGAGCAGCTAAATGAGTGTGTTAGCGGTTTTGATGCACGAGACCGGGTTATAGTGATGGGTGATTTGAATGCAAAGGTGAGTAATGTGGCAGTTGAGGGAATAATTGGTATGCATGGGGTGTTCAGTGTTGTAAATGGAAATGGTGAAGAGCTTGTAGATTTATGTGCTGAAAAAGGACTGATGATTGGGAATACCTGGTTTAAAAAGCGAGATATACATAAGTATACTTATGTAAGTAGGAGAGATGGCCAGAGAGCGTTATTGGATTACGTGTTAATTGACAGGCGTGCGAAAGAGAGACTTTTGGATGTTAATGTGCTGAGAGGTGCAACTGGAGGGATGTCTGATCATTATCTTGTGGAGGCTAAGGTGAAGATTAGTATGGGTTTTCAGAAAAGAGGAGTGAATGTTGGGGTGAAGAAGGTGGTGAGAGTAAGTGAGCTTGGGAAGGAGACCTGTGTGGGGAAGTACCAGGAGAGACTGTGTACAGAATGGAAAAAGGTGAGAACAATGGAAGTAAGGGGAGTCGGGGAGGAATGGGATGTATTTAGGGAATCAGTGATGGATTGCGCAAAAGATGCTTGTGGCATGAGAAGAGTGGGAGGTGGGCTGTTTAGAAAGGGTAGTGAGTGGTGGGATGAAGAAGTAAGAGTATTAGTGAAAGAGAAGAGAGAGGCATTTGGACGATTTTTGCAGGGAAAAAATGCAATTGAGTGGGAGAAGTATAAAAGAAAGAGACAGGAGGTCAAGAGAAAGGTGCAAGAGGTGAAAAAAAGGGCAAATGAGAGTTGGGGTGAGAGACTATCAGTAAATTTTAGGGAGAATAAAAAGATGTTCTGGAAGGAGGTAAATAGGGTGCGTAAGACAAGGGAGCAAATGGGAACTTCAGTGAAGGGCGTAAATGGGGAGGTGATAACAAGTAGCGGTGATGTGAGAAGGAGATGGAATGAGTATTTTGAAGGTTTGTTGAATGTGTCTGATGACAGAGTGGCAGATATAGGGTGTTTTGGTCGAGGTGGTGTGCAAAGTGAGAGGGTTAGGGAAAATGATTTGGTAAACAGAGAAGAGGTAGTAAAAGCTTTGCGGAAGATGAAAGCCGGCAAGGCAGCAGGTTTGGATGGTATTGCAGTGGAATTTATTAAGAAAGGGGGTGACTGTATTGTTGACTGGTTGGTAAGGTTATTTAATGTATGTATGACTCATGGTGAGGTGCCTGAGGATTGGCGGAATGCGTGCATAGTGCCATTGTACAAAGGCAAAGGGGATAAGAGTGAGTGCTCAAATTACAGAGGTATAAGTTTGTTGAGTATTCCTGGTAAATTATATGGGAGGGTATTGATTGAGAGGGTGAAGGCATGTACAGAGCATCAGATTGGGGAAGAGCAGTGCGGTTTCAGAAGTGGTAGAGGATGTGTGGATCAGGTGTTTGCTTTGAAGAATGTATGTGAGAAATACTTAGAAAAGCAAATGGATTTGTATGTAGCATTTATGGATCTGGAGAAGGCATATGATAGAGTTGATAGAGATGCTCTGTGGAAGGTATTAAGAATATATGGTGTGGGAGGCAAGTTGTTAGAAGCAGTGAAAAGTTTTTATCGAGGATGTAAGGCATGTGTACGTGTAGGAAGAGAGGAAAGTGATTGGTTCTCAGTGAATGTAGGTTTGCGGCAGGGGTGTGTGATGTCTCCATGGTTGTTTAATTTGTTTATGGATGGGGTTGTAAGGGAGGTAAATGCAAGAGTCTGGAAAGAGGGGCAAGTATGAAGTCTGTTGGGGATGAGAGAGCTTGGGAAGTGAGTCAGTTGTTGTTCGCTGATGATACAGCGCTGGTGGCTGATTCATGTGAGAAACTGCAGAAGCTGGTGACTGAGTTTGGTAAAGTGTTTGGAAGAAGAAAGTTAAGAGTAAATGTGAATAAGAGCAAGGTTATTAGGTACAGTAGGGTTGAGGGTCAAGTCAATTGGGAGGTGAGTTTGAATGGAGAAAAACTGGAGGAAGTGAAGTGTTTTAGATATCTGGGAGTGGATCTGGCAGCGGATGGAACCATGGAAGCGGAAGTGGATCATAGGGTGGGGGAGGGGGCGAAAATTCTGGGGGCCTTGAAGAATGCGTGGAAGTCGAGAACATTATCTCGGAAAGGAAAAATGGGTATGTTTGAAGGAATAGTAGTTCCAACAATGTTGTATGGTTGCGAGGCGTGGGCTATGGATAGAGTTGTGCGCAGGAGGATGGATGTGCTGGAAATGAGATGTTTGAGGACAATGTGTGGTGTGAGGTGGTTTGATCGAGTGAGTAACGTAAGGGTAAGAGAGATGTGTGGAAATAATAAGAGCGTGGTTGAGAGAGCAGAAGAGGGTGTTTTGAAGTGGTTTGGGCACATGGAGAGGATGAGTGAGGAATGATTGACCAAGAGGATATATGTGTCGGAGGTGGAGGGAGCAAGAAGAAGAGGGAGACCAAATTGGAGGTGGAAAGATGGAGTGAAAAAGATTTTGTGTGATCGGGGCCTGAACATGCAGGAGGGTGAAAGGAGGGCAAGGAATAGAGTGAATTGGAGCGATGTGGTATACCGGGGTTGACGTGCTGTCAGTGGATTGAATCAAGGCATGTGAAGCGTCTGGGGTAAACCATGGAAAGCTGTGTAGGTATGTATATTTGCGTGTGTGGACGTGTGTATATACATGTGTATGGGGGGGGGTTGGGCCATTTCTTTCGTCTGTTTCCTTGCGCTACCTCGCAAACGCGGGAGACAGCGACAAAGTATAAAAAAAAAAAAAAAACTATGATTGTTATCCGAAATAGCCAATTTCCCCAAGCATTTCAGATAACATAGGTTTAAATAGATATTTACATGTTAGGAAAAATAATTTCACTTTCCAAAGAGATTTGATGCTTTCACACCCAAAACATTGTCGGCAGTGTCTAATTCTCAGACGTCTTCTGTTTCTTGGTGTCTTTTGCTGTACTATACTGTCTATATAAAGAATGAGTGTGGCAAACCAAATATAATAATTGTCTTACATTTGTCTGCTGTTTGTAAAGCCAGGCTTCATTTGCATATTTTTGATACGTTATATGTTTTGCATATTTCATTTTTATTGATGGATATGAAAATTGTATAATCATTTTCCTTTTAAGGATTTGATGGCATAGTGAAGGATGCTGAAGATTGTGTTCGTATTAGCAATGACATTGGGTATCCAGTCATGATCAAAGCCTCGGCTGGAGGGGGTGGCAAAGGAATGAGGATTGCCTGGAATGATGAAGAAGCTAGAGAGGGCTTCAAGTTATCAACACAAGAAGCTGCATCAAGCTTTGGAGATGACAGAATTCTGGTTGAAAAATTTGTGGACAATCCCAGACACATAGAAATTCAGGTAAGAATATAACTTTAGTCCCAACCTTACTGAAAAAATTTGCAGGGCCTCAGTTTTTTGCCCCAACTCTGAACCTTTCAGTTCTTATCACTGCCTTTCATGATTTTGGATCAAACCTGTCATCAGCCAGTAAGTTACACCTCTGGTCTGATTCTACTGACCTAGTGCTCCCAGCCTCTCAGAACTCACAATTCCATGGGATTGCTTTAGAGTCAGACATTTTATACAGCTTTTGATCATGGATCATTATCCTTTTCTTGTTTTCCTTTTATGTATCTTTCCTCTGTATATCTCTCCACTTGTACATTACCTTTGAGATAATGTAGAGGAAGATGAAGTAACTTTTAAAAAGTTCACCCTGAAGAATGTTTGCCCATTTATTTATTTACAATTACCCTAGACCAATTTCTGTGAATGAGCTCTGATGTTACCCAAGACATTTCTGAAGGCTCTTTCAGCCTAAGGCTCCAATACTTGCAATAGTAGAAAAATATAGACTCCTTAGGAGTGTGAAGTTCTTTGATATGCCTGTGGTATAGGCATGCCACAGGGGGCTTTTTACTTGAGGTGTAACCACAAGGAGAGACTTCTGTAAATGTTTATAATGGTATTTTTTTTCAAATCCCTTTAAACTATAAGTGACAAGTTCCCAAGAGTCCAAGTAACAGTGCTTCTGTCAAAAAGAGGGTCTGTGAGAATGTTAAGTGCTAAAATGATCTTCAAATTATTCAGGGCATCTTGATGAAATAGTGCCTCAGCCAGTTAACGGATTTGTGCCTGTAGAAAAAAGAAATTGTTCAGTTGTCCTTGGAGAGATATGTTAAGAGACAAACTATAGATAAAGAGCAATTAGTTATGGCCCTTCATCTGCATCCTGTAACTCTGCCGTACCCTCCCATCCACATGTCATCACATGTAGTCTTTAACCCTTCAACCAACTCACATATAAATAATTCTTAAGCACTATATTAGAGTGTTGGAAGGAGAGAGAGAAAAACATTTTGAATGCCTGGAGCCTGAACATGCAGGAGAGTGGGATATAGTGAATTGGAGTGATATGGTATACAGGGTGTGAATTGCTGTCAGTGGACTGAACCAGGGCATGTGATGCAGCCATGAAAAAACCACAGAAAGGTCTGTGGGGCCTGTTTGTTTGTTTTGATGCATTATACATGACAGCTAGAGATTGCCTTTAGGCAATGAGAACTTTCTTCATCTGATCCTGGCTCTACCTCATTAATGTGGGAAGCAGCTGTTTCCTCTGTGATGGGGTAGCAACAGGAATGGATAAAGGCAAGTATGAATATGTACATGTTTATATATATATGTATATGTCTGTGTATGTATATTTATGTATATGTTCGTGTATGGGCATTTATGCATATATATGTGTATGAGTGGATGGGCCATTCTTCGTGTGTTTCCTGCTGACACGGGAAACAGCAATTATAATATCAATAATATATATTTTCATTACTATTGTTATACTTAATTGCTGTTTCCTGCGTCCACGAGGTAATGCAAGGACACAGACGAGGAATGGCCCAACCACTCATATACATGTATGTATACATAATGCCCATACATGCACATAAACATACATTTACATTCCAACATATACATACACAGACATATATACATATTCATACTTGCTGCCTTCATCCACTCCTGTCACCACACCATGACACAGGAAATAGCACCCCCCCCCCACACACACTCCACCGAAGTAACGCCAGGAAAAGTCAAAAAGGCCACATTCGTTCACACTCAGTCTCTAGCTGTCATGTGTAATGCAACAAAACCACAGCTCCCTTTCCACATTCAGGCCCTGCACACCTTTCCATGATTTACCCCAGACACTTCACATGCCCTGGTTCAATCCATTTATAGCACATCGACCCCGGTATACCACAGTGTTCCAGTTCACTCTATTCATTACACTCCTTTCACCCTCCTGTATGTTCAGGCCGTGATCATTCAAAACTTTTTCACTCCATCCTTCCACCTCCAATTTGGTCTCCCTTTTCTCCTTCTTCCCTCCACCTCTGACACATATATCCACTTTATCAACCTTTCCTCACTCATTCTCTCCATGTGTCCAAACCATTTCAACACACTCTCCTCTACTCTCTCGACCACACATTTTTTGATTACCACACATCTCTCTTACCCATACAATACTTAATCAAGCCACTTCACAGCACATACTGTCCTCAAACATTTAATTTCCAACACATCCACCCTCCTCCGCACAAGCCTATCTCTAGCCCATGCCTCGCAACCATATAACATTGTTGGAACCACTATTCCTTCGAACATACCCATTTCTGCTCTCCGAGATAATGTTCTAGCCTTCCACACAATCTTCAACACTCCCAGAACCTTCGGCCTCTCCCCCACCCTGTGACTCACTTCCACTACCATGGTTCCGTCCACTGCTAAGTCTACTCGCAGATATCTAAAACACTTCTCTTTCTCCAGTTTTTCTCCATTCAAATTTAACTCCCAATTAACTTGTCCCTCAACCCTACTGAACCTAATAACCTTGCTTATATCCTTACCAACCAATCAACAACATAGTCACCCCCTCTTTTTAATAGATATAAATTCAAAGATGAGTAATGTGGCAGTTGAGGGTATAATTGCTGTTCATAGGGTATTCAGTGTTGTGAATGGAAATGATGAAAGGCTTTTGGATTTGTGTGCTGAAAAAAGACTGGTGACTGGGAATACCTGATTTAAAGAAAGAGATATACATAAGTATACGTATATGAGTCAGAGAGATGGTCAAGGGGCATTATTGGAATACTTGTTAATTGATAGGCATGTAAAAGAGAGACTATTGGATGTTAATGTGCTGCAAGGGGCAACTGGAGATATGTCTGATCACTATCTTGTGGAGGTGAAGGTGAAGATTTCAGAGGTTTTCAAAAAAGAAGAGAAAATGTTGGAGAGAAGAGAGTGGTGAGAATAAGTGAGCTTGGAAAGGAGACTTATATGAGGAAGTACTAGGAGAGATTGAGTGTAGAATAGCAAAAGGTGAGAACAAATGACATGAGGGGAGTGGATGAGGAGTGGGATGTAGTTAGAGAAGCATTGATGACAAGTGCAAGAGATGCATGTGGCATGAGAAAGGTGGTATGTAGGCAGATTAGAAAGAATAGTGAGTGGTGTGAGATGAAGAAGTAAAGTTGTTAGTGAAAGACAAAAGAGGACGTTTTGACGATGCTTACAAGGAAGGAGTGCAGATGACTTGGAGATGTGTAAAAGAAAGTGGCAATAGGTCAAGAGAAAGGTGCAAGGGTTGAAAAAGAGGGCAAATGAGAGCTGTGGTGAGAGAGTATCATTAAACTTGAGGGAGAATAAGATGTTTTGGAAGGAGGTGAATAATATGCGTTAAGACAAGAGAACAAATGGGAACATTGGTGAAGGGAGCAAGGGGGTAAGTAATAACAGGTAGTGATGGAGTGAGTATTTTGAAGTTTTGTCGAATGTATTTGATGACAGAGTTGCAAATGTAGGATGTTTTGGTCAGGGTGGTGAGCAAAGTGAGAGGATCAGGGAGAATGGTTTAGTTAAGAGAAAAGAGGAGTGAAAGCTTTGTGGAAGATGAAATCTGGCAAGGTGGTGGGGTTGGATGGTATTGCAGTGGAATTTATTAAGAAAGGGGGTGACTGTGCTGTTGATTGGTTGGTAAGGATATTCAGTTTACGTATGGATCATGGTGAAGTGCCTGAGGATTGGCAGAATACATGCAGTGTGCTGTTGTATAAAGGCGAAGGGGATAAAGGTGAATGTTGAAACTACAGAGGCAT
This sequence comes from Panulirus ornatus, assembly GCF_036320965.1. Classification (NCBI taxonomy): domain Eukaryota; kingdom Metazoa; phylum Arthropoda; class Malacostraca; order Decapoda; family Palinuridae; genus Panulirus; species Panulirus ornatus. Next base: position 70,274,612 of record NC_092227.1, on the reverse strand, counting down.
AAGTTTGTTGAGTATTCCTGCGAAATTATATGGGAGGGTATTGATTGAGACAGTGAAGGCATGTACAGAGCATCAGATTGGGGAAGCACAGTGTGGTTTCAAAAGTGGTAGAGGATGTGTGGATTAGATGTTTGCTTTGAAGAATATTTATTTATTTTATCATACATAATCGCTGCTTCCCGCATCAGCAAGGTAGTGCTAGGAAACAGACAAAGAATGGTCCATCCACACTCATGCACATATATATACATAAATGCCCAAACATGCACATATACATACATATACGTATCGACATATACACACACATACATACACATATACAGACATATATGTATATACACATGCACATATTCATACTTGCTTGCCTTTATCCATTCCCGGTGCCACCGTGCCACACAGGAAACAGCATTACCACCTCCTGCAACGGCAAGGTAGTGCCAGGAAACATACGAAGAAAGGCCACATCCGCTCACATCCACTCTTTAGCTGTCATGTTCAATGCACCGAAATGCAGCTCCCTGTCCACATCCAGGCCCCACATGCCTTTCTGTGGTTTATCCCAGACGTTTCACATGCCCTGGTTCAGTCCATTGGTAGCATGTCGACCCTGGTATACCACATTGTTCTGATTTATGCTATTCCATGCACGCCTTTCATCCTCCTGCATGTTCAGGCCCTGATCGCTCAAAATCTTTTTCACTCCATCCTTCCACTTCCAGTTTGGTCTCTTGTTTCTTGTTCCCTCCGCTTCTGACACATATATCTTCTTTGTCAAACTTTCCTCACTCATTTTTCCCATATTCCCAAACCATTTCAACATACCCTCTTCTGGTCTCTCAGCCAGGAGCTAGGATAGAACACGTCTTTGATATTTTGATGACAGTCTCAAACAATCCCGAGGATGTGATTTTTGTTTTTTAGGTGGGGATGAACAGTGCATTTAATGGGAGATTGGAAGAAATATTAGCCAGGTATAGGGAACTTATTAGCAAGTTTAAGGAAAGTCATGGGAAGCATATAATGTTGGGATTGCTGCCAAGGTATGTTGTCGATTTCTGTACCCTTAGTAGAATGCTGGGGATAGCGGAAGTATCGAAGCTTTCTGTAGGGAGGAGGTTAGTGTGTTTAGTATTGATCTGTGGGACCATTTTAGTCATGGTAGATCTCTGTACACTAGGGATGGTTTTCTTTTAAATGGAATAGGGAAAGCCTGCCTTGGTAGAGTATTAGATGAGAACATTAGGCCTTTTTTCCAATAGAGATATACTACTCAGGAGAGCAAATCACAGTCGAGCTAGCGAAGGAAATAGGAAAATGGGGGAAGGTGAGGAGGTAGCTGTGGGAGGTGGCTCAGTGCGGGGGGGAATGTGAGTGTGAAAAGGATCTGAGGAACAAGGCATCCAGTTTGATCCCTATAAGGATAGCATTAGAGGATGGATGGGACCTTGGCAGTAGGGATCCTTGTGGATTAGTGGTAAACTCTCAGGCAGAGGAATTAGCAAAGAAAGGTCATGTAGGGTCAGTTGGGAACAACTTGGGCTGTATAAGCAGTGGGTTAGCACAGCTACGGGCTAACTCTCAGGTAACTTTCATGAGCAAGACTGGTAGGGTCCAGTGTGGGAGGGTCAGAGTAAAGCAACAAACCCAGAACAGATGGAGAACCATCTCTCTCCCACTGCTGGACACTCAGACATTGATAGTGATGATACAAACACGCATATTGACAGTAAAGAAAAAGCAAATTCAGTCTAAGCATCACCTATAAGGAAAGTAAGTTCAATATACACAAATGCCTGGAGCATCATTACAGAAAAACTGAACAATATTGCAATCTCAGAAACATGGGTTAAACTTTGAGAATACACTCTTAATCACCGAGTTAGCAATACCCAGGCACAAACTATTTATGAAAGATTGCTTATACAGGGTAGGTGGTGGAGTTTTGATCAGTGTTAACAATCTAAGTGTTATTAAGATAAGCAAAGTAGCCACACACACTTTCGACTCTCTTTATATTGACGTTATTGACAAGTTCAGAAGTAAAGTATGTCTCGGCATTATTTACAAACCTCCTAAGCAAAAAGAAGGCGATAAGATGCTATACAGTGAAATCAAAACTACAGTAGACAGTAAAGAGGTTATTAGGTTATTAAAATAGGAGACTTCAGCAGTCCAAACATAAATTGAAACACATTAACAGGTGACTGAGAGGGAATGAGACTAATGGAACTGATTGAAGACGCTTTCCTTGAACAGTCAATTGGAAAACCAACTCGAGGTAAAAACATTCTTAATCTTGTCCTCACCAGTGATGCAATCAACTCTTCTGAAGTAGGCGAGAGTTTGTCAAACAGTAATCACAGTTGGATTAGATTAAAGATAAATGTAGATTTTGAAATGAATGACAACAAACTCTTGATCCCATATTACAGGCGAGCAAATTTTGAAAACATTGGACATGAAATTTGTAGTACCACTTGGAGAAAACTTCTTGATCTTCACCCTGCAGAGGATATGACGAATAATTTTAAAAACACACAACTCAAGATTGAAAATAAACATATTCCATGAATCACAAAGAGAACTTGCAATATTTGAAAACCATCATGGATGAATAGGAGAATAGAAGGACTAATTTGCCAAAAGAAGAAAACATATGAGAAATTCAAATTAATGGGAACCAATGAAAATCACCAGGAATTAATCATAATCCAAAGAGTGTGTAAGAAGGACAGTAAAAGAAGGAATTGGACCATTACAAAATGAACATGACACACTTACTACTGATGACAAGGAAATGGCTATCATACTAAATTATTCTTTTAACTTTGTATTCACAGTTGAAGAAACATCTCAAATACTGCAACCAGTGAAAATGTTTCAGGGATCTGATAAAGAAGAGTTGAAGGTTAGAGAAATAAAGAACTCTGAAGTACATACCTTAATACCTGGACCATTTAAATCCTAACAAATGCAACAGCCCCAATAACTTAGCTCTAAGATTTTTAAAGGAGGTCTGGAGACAGCTGATATACCGCACATCAAAAATATTCAACAAATCTCTATCAGATGGTCAGGTGTCAACTGACTGGAAGCTAGCAATGTTTATATGTATTTACTTATCATACTTTGTTGCTGTCTCCCTCGTTAGAGAGGTAGCACAAGGAAACGGACGAAAGAATGGCCCAACCCACTCACATACACGTATATACATAAATGCCCACACACAAACATATACATACCTATACATTTCAATGTATACATACATATACATATTTTATTATTATTATTATTTTGCTTTGTCGCTGTCTCCCGCGTTTGCAAGGTAGCGCAAGGAAACAGACGAAAGAAATGGCCCAACCCACCCCCATACACATGTATATACATACACGTCCACACACGCAAATATGCATACCTATACATCTCAATGTACACATATATATTCACACACAGACATATACATATATACACATGTACATAATTCATACTGTCTGCCCTGATTTATTCCCGTCGCCACCCCGCCACACATGAAGTAACAACCCCCTCCCCCCTCATGTGTGCGAGGTAGCGCTAGGAAAAGACGACAAAGGCCACATTTGTTCACACTCAGTCTCTAGCTATCATGTATAATGCACTGAAACCATAGCTCCCTTTCCACATCCAGGCCCCTCAGAACTTTCCCTGGTTTGTTTACCCCAGATGCTTTACATGCCCTGATTCAATCCATTGACAGCACGTCGACCCGGTATACCACATCGTTCCAATTCACTCTATTCCTTGTACGCCTTTCACCCTCCTGCATGTTCAGGCCGCGATCCCTCAAAATCTTTTATAACTCCATCTTTCCACCTCCAATTTGGTCTACCACTTATCCTCATTCCCTCCACCTCTGACACATGTATCCTCTTGGTCAATCTTTCCTCACTCATTCTCTCCATGTGACCAAACCATTTCAAAACACCCTCTTCTGCTCTCTCAACCACACACTTTTTATTACCACACATCTCTCTTACCCTTTCATTACTTACTCGATCAAACCACCTCACACCACATACTGTCCTCAAACATCTCATTTCCAGCACACCCACTCTCCTCCTCACAATTCTATCTACAGCCCACGCTTCGCAACCATATATCATTGTTGGAACCACTATTCCTTCAAAAAACCCATTTTTGCTTTCCAAGATAACGTTCTCGACTTCCACACATTCTTCAATGCTTCCAGAACTTTCGCCCCTTCCCCCACCCAATGATTCACTTCCGCTTCCATGATTCCATCCGCTGCCAAATCCACTCCCAGATATCTAAAACACTTCACTTCCTCCAGTTTTTCTCCATTCAAACTTACCTCCCAAATTACTTGTCCCTCAACCCTACTGTACCCAGTAACCTTGCTTTTATTTACATTTACTCTCAACTTTCTTCTTTCACACACTTTACCAAACTCAGTCACCAGCTTCTGCAGTTTCTCACCCGAATCAGCCACCAGTGCTGTATCATTAGCGAACAACAACTGACTCACTTTCCAAGCTCTCTCATCCACAACAGACTGCATACTTGCCCCTCTTTCCAAAACTCTTGCATTCACCTCCTTAACAACCCCATCCATAAACAAATTAAACAACCATGGAGACATCACGCACCCCTGCTGCAAACCTACATTCAGTGAGAACCAATCACTTTCCTCTCTTCCTACACGAACACATGCCTTACATCCTCGATAAAAACTTTTCACTGCTTCTAACAACTTGCCTCCCACACCATATATTCTTAATACCTTCCACAGAGCACCTCTATCAATTCTAACATATGCCTTCTCCGGATCTATAAATGCTACATACATATCCATTTGCTTTTCTAAGTTTTTTTTTTTTTTTTTTTTATACTTTGTCGCTGTCTCCCGCGTTTGCGAGGTAGCGCAAGGAAACAGACGAAAGAAATGGCCCAACCCCCCCCCCCATACACATGTACATACACACGTCCACACACGCAAATATACATACCTACACAGCTTTCCATGGTTTACCCCAGACGCTTCACATGCCTTGATTCACTCCACTGACAGCACGTCAACCCCTGTATACCACATCGCTCCAATTCACTCTATTCCTTGCCCTCCTTACACCCTCCTGCATGTTCAGGCCCCGATCACACAAAATCTTTTTCACTCCATCTTTCCACCTCCAATTTGGTCTCCCTCTTCTCCTCGTTCCCTCCACCTCCGACACATATATCCTCTTGGTCAATCTTTCCTCACTCATTCTCTCCATGTGACCAAACCATTTCAAAACACCCTCTTCTGCTCTCTCAACCACGCTCTTTTTATTTCCACACATCTCTCTTACCCTTACGTTACTTACTCGATCAAACCACCTCACACCACACATTGTCCTCAAACATCTCATTTCCAGCACATCCATCCTCCTGCGCACAACTCTATCCATAGCCCACGCCTCGCAACCATACAACATTGTTGGAACCACTATTCCTTCAAACATACCCATTTTTGCTTTCCGAGATACTGTTCTCGACTTCCACACATTTTTCAAGGCTCCCAAAATTTTCGCCCCCTCCCCCACCCTATGATCCACTTCCGCTTCCATGGTTCCATCCGCTGACAGATCCACTCCCAGATATCTAAAACACTTCACTTCCTCCAGTTTTTCTCCATTCAAACTCACCTCCCAATTGACTTGACCCTCAACCCTACTGTACCTAATAACCTTGCTCTTATTCACATTTACTCTTAACTTTCTTCTTCCACACACTTTACCAAAACTCAGTCACCAGCTTCTGCAGTTTCTCACATGAATCAGCCACCAGCGCTGTATCATCAGCGAACAACAACTGACTCACTTCCCAAGCTCTCTCATCCCCAACAGACTTCATACTTGCCCCTCTTTCCAGGACTCTTGCATTTACCTCCCTAACAACCCCATCCATAAACAAATTAAACAACCATGGAGACATCACACACCCCTGCCGCAAACCTACATTCACTGAGAACCAATCACTTTCCTCTCTTCCTACACGTACACATGCCTTACATCCTCGATAAAAACTTTTCACTGCTTCTAACAACTTGCCTCCCACACCATATATTCTTAATACCTTCCACAGAGCATCTCTATCAACTCTATCATATGCCTTCTCCAGATCCATAAATGCTACATACAAATCCATTTGCTTTTCTAAGTATTTCTCACATACATTCTTCAAAGCAAACACCTGATCCACACATCCTCTACCACTTCTGAAACCGCACTGCTCTTCCCCAATCTGATGCTCTGTACATGCCTTCACCCTCTCAATCAATACCCTCCCATATAATTTACCAGGAATACTCAACAAACTTATACCTCTGTAATTTGAGCACTCACTCTTATCCCCTTTGCCTTTGTACAATGGCACTATGCACGCATTCCGCCAATCCTCAGGCACCTCACCATGAGTCATACATACATTAAATAACCTTACCAACCAGTCAACAATACAGTCACCCCCTTTTTTAATAAATTCCACTGCAATACCATCCAAACCTGCTGCCTTGCCGGCTTTCATCTTCCGCAAAGCTTTTACTACCTCTTCTCTGTTTACCAAATCATTTTCCCTAACCCTCTCACTTTGCACACCACCTCGACCCAAACACCCTATATCTGCCACTCTGTCATCAGACACATTCAACAAACCTTCAAAATACTCATTCCATCTCCTTCTCACATCACCACTACTTGTTATCACCTCCCCATTTACGCCCTTCACTGAAGTTCCCATTTGCTCCCTTGTCTTACGCACCCTATTTACCTCCTTCCAGAACATCTTTTTATTCTCCCTAAAATTTACTGATAGTCTCTCACCCCAACTCTCATTTGCCCTTTTTTTCACCTCTTGCACCTTTCTCTTGACCTCCTGTCTCTTTCTTTTATACTTCTCCCACTCAATTGCATTTTTTCCCTGCAAAAATCGTCCAAATGCCTCTCTCTTCTCTTTCACTAATACTCTTACTTCTTCATCCCACCACTCACTACCCTTTCTAAACAGCCCACCTCCCACTCTTCTCATGCCACAAGCATCTTTTGCGCAATCCATCACTGATTCCCTAAATACATCCCATTCCTCCCCCACTCCCCTTACTTCCATTGTTCTCACCTTTTTCCATTCTGTACACAGTCTCTCCTGGTACTTCCCCACACAGGTCTCCTTCCCAAGCTCACTTACTCTCACCACCTTCTTCACCCCAACATTCACTCCTCTTTTCTGAAAACCCATACTAATCTTCACCTTAGCCTCCACAAGATAATGATCAGACATCCCTCCAGTTGCACCTCTCAGCACATTAACATCCAAAAGTCTCTCTTTCGCACGCCTGTCAATTAACACGTAATCCAATAACGCTCTCTGGCCATCTCTCCTACTTACATAAGTATACTTATGTATATCTCGCTTTTTAAACCAGGTATTCCCAATCATCAGTCCTTTTTCAGCACATAAATCTACAAGCTCTTCACCATTTCCATTTACAACACTGAACACCCCATGCATACCAATTATTCCCTCAACTGCCACATTACTCACCTTTGCATTCAAATCACCCATCACTATAACCCGGTCTCGTGCATCAAAACCGCTAACACACTCATTCAGCTGCTCCCAAAACACTTGCCTCTCATGATCTTTCTTCTCATGCCCAGGTGCATATGCACCAATAATCACCCACCTCTCTCCATCAACTTTCAATTTTACCCATATTAATCGAGAATTTACTTTCTTACATTCTATCACATACTCCCACAACTCCTGTTTCAGGAGTATTGCTACTCCTTCCCTTGCTCTTGTCCTCTCACTAACCCCTGACTTCACTCCCCAGACATTTCCAAACCACTCTTCCCCTTTACCCTTGAGCTTCGTTTCACTCAGAGCCAAAACATCCAGGTTCCTTTCCTCAAACATACTACCTATCTCTCCTTTTTTCACATCTTGGTTACATCCACACACATTTAGGCACCCCACTCTGAGCCTTCGAGGAGGATGATCACTCCCCGCGTGACTCCTTCTTCTGTTTCCCATTTTAGAAAGTTAATACAAGGAGGCTTTTCTAAGTATTTCTCACATACATTCTTCAAAGCAAACACCTGATCCACATATCCTCTACCACTTCTGAAACCACACTGCTCTTCCCCAATCTGATGCTCTGTACATGCCTTCACCCGCTCAATCAATACCCTCCCATATAATTTCCCAGGAATACTCAACAAACTTATACCTCTGTAATTTGAGCTGGCTTTCATCTTCCGCAAAGCTTTTACTACCTCTTCTCTGTTTACCAAATCATTCTCCCAAACTCTTTCACTTTGCACACCACCTCGACCAAAACACCCTATATCTGCCACTCTATCATCAAACACATTCAACAAACCTTCAAAATACTCACTCCATCTCCTTCTCACATCACCACTACTTGTTATCACCTCCCTATTAGCCCCCTTCACTGATGTTCCCATTTGTTCCCTTGTCTTACGCACTTTATTTACCTCCTTCCAGAACATATTGTTATTCTCCCTAAAATTTAATGATACTCTTTCACCCCTACTCTCATTTGCCCTCTTTTTCACCTCTTGCACCTTTCTCTTGACCTCCTGCCTCTTTCTTTTATACATCTCCCTGTCATTTGCATTTTTCCCTGCAAAAATCATCCAAATGCCTCTCTCTTCTCTTTCACTAATAATATTACTTCTTCATCCCACCACTCACTACCCTTTCTAATCTGCCCACCTCCCACGCTTCTCATGCCACAAGCATCTTTTGCACAAGCCATCACTGCTTCCCTAAATAATAAATAATCTAATATTGCCTGTTGAGCATCTTTCCTACTGACATACATATACTTTTGTATATCTCACTTTTCGAATCACCCAATCATCAGTCTTTTTTCAGCAAACAACTCCACAAACTCTTCACCATTTTCATTCATAACATTAAATACCCCATGTACACCATTTATACCCTCAACTGCCACATTACTTACTTTTGCATTTAAATCACCTGTCACTTATATCCATCTCATGCACCAAAAGTGCTGACACACTCACTTAATTGCTCCCAAAACACTTGCCTCTCTTGATCTTTTTTCCCATGGCCGGGTGCATATGCACCAATCATCACCCTCCATTTTCAGTTTTACTTACATCAATCTAGAATTTACTTTCTTGCATTCTATCAGACACTCCCACAACTTGTCCTCCCACCAACCCTTGATTTTACTCCTAAGACATTTCCAAACCTTTCTTCCCCTTTACCCTTGAGCTCCATTTCACTCAGAGCCAGAACATCCAGGTTTCTTTCCTCATACATGCTTCCTATCTCTCCTCTCTTCTTATCTTGGTTACATCCACACACATTCATACACCCCAGTGTGGGCCATCTAGGAGGATGAGCAATCCTGACTTGACTCCTGTTAACTTTTTTAGAAATTGAAATACCAGAAGGGGGGGTGGGGGCCAGTTTCCAGCCCCCTGCCCCCACTCCCTTTTGTCACCTTATACGACACACAGGAAATACAGAGGTAGAATTCTTTCTACCTTACTTCAGGGATATGTGTGTGTGTGTGTGTGTGTGTGTGTGTGCGCATATATACTTACTGACTTCCCTACCAGGATTCCCTTTTATCCTTTTGAGGGTTTTGCAGCACTCAGGAAGCCGGTCACATCCACCAGTCAGGACCACAGATCATAAAGTATTGTGATGACGTGTGTGAATCTATGTGCAGAAAGTTCGGCAATCGAATAGGACGGGGTTGGTGTCCTCTTAATAGTAAATGCATCGTGGTTATGAATGGTCTTGGGATATGTTGAAAATTGTGTTTGTAGTGTTGAAATGATGATTGATGTCCAGAGCATAAGTGGGAGAGTGTGACTCTTGAGAGTATGTTTTTCTGGAGACTTCGGTTTCTTGTGGGTATATGTATGTTGGGTTGGAGTTTAAGACTGAGTTGGGAGGTCAGTTGCTTAGTGCTTGTTGAGTTATTTACTGTGTATGTATTTTGTTAGTGTTACATAAGTTTGGGAGGGGAATCTTCGACTAGAGGTTACTGAGGTGTGATGCAGGGGGTAACCTTTTTATTTGTACTTGGGGTTGGTGGTTAGTTGTAGAGTGGTTTGGGTGGGAGGGGTCTGGTTCTATTGAATAGAAATGAGTGCTGAGTAAGTTGAATTAGGATTTTATTGGAAAGATTTTTTCTTCGTGATGATGTTGAGTGTGTGTGGTTGCTTAGCAGTCATTGATTGTTCTGAGTGTACTGTTTTGTGTGGTTTGCAGCTTTTTGATATTTGCTTGAGTAGATGGAAGACTAGGAAGGGTAGGCATAGTTTGAAATGAATCAGATGAATTGTTTACTTAGGATCTTGAGGGATTCTCTTATCCAAAACTGTTTCTAGTTGATGTCTGAAGGTGTTTAGTTTCAGTTATCTGTTAGTGGTGTAGGGACTGAATGCTATAACTGTTTTGTATGTCATACCCAGAATATTTGCTTAGCAAGGTAGGATCAATGATTCAGCTTTGAAGAAAAATTCTTCAATATGTTTCTTTGTCTTTTACTAGTTTTGGAAACTTATTATACTGAAAGGAAAGATTTCCAGCCTCACCTGCCAACTCCTATCCTTTTTTATTGCCCACTGTTACACAGATATATAAGTAGTATTCTCTCTTATTTCTCTAGATATATATATACTGATGTAAATCTGCGTTTTAACAATACAAAATTGGAGATGTGCACTGTAGTCCAATAATTCTTTAAGAGTCAGCATATCTGAAATGATTTTGTTTTCTCTCATGCATTTGACCATGCTGCATGTAATATTTACATGAACTAATACTGCTGTCACCAGTGTATTACATTAACGTGGAATTGTTTTTTTCAGGTTTTAGGTGACAGGCATGGTAATGCAATCTATTTGAATGAACGAGAGTGTTCAATTCAACGTCGTAACCAAAAGGTGATTGAAGAAGCTCCCAGGTGAGGAACCAAGTGACATGTTTTTAAGATACATAATAGTGACTGATTTTTGAACAGATTGGTCCAGGACCTGTAGACCCTTTCCCACTGCACAGCTAGATGAGTCATGCAAAATCTCATCGACAAACATTTGGTAGGATAAATCTATGCAGGTTCTTACACTGATGAACTCTCCATTCAGTCCCTCAGTGTGACAGTTTCTGTTCTCAGCTGAGGGATCCCATGAATGATATTGACATCACAAAGATCATAGAAGGTTGATATCTCTGACTCCCCCTCCATCTTGATGGGAATGAGTAGGTGTTCTCCTCCCTTCGACACACCAGCAAATGTTTGTTGACCAATCAGTTACTCATTGGTTCCCCTCAGTCAGTCTGCATCCAGCATGGGCCATGACATCATTGACCTGCCTGAGTGGGTAGCAGCAGATGCACTTGTCCCACAGAATTGCTCTTGTATGAACTTGGTCCCTTGTCCTTAGAATAACCTTGCTCATACTGCCTGCTTCACATAGATTGGTTTCCATATATATTATTATAGCTAGTGTGTCATATACATTGTAATTATGTTGATTTTTTTTTGTATATGGAATAACTTATTGAATTGTGATGCTTGCCTTGATCACGGTGGAGGCAACTCATTTTCTTTACCTCATCTACCAGTGTGGTTTCAGAAGTGGTAGAGGATGTGTGGATCAGGTGTTTGCTTTGAAGAATGTATGTGAGAAATACTTAGAAAAGCAAATGGATTTGTATGTAGCATTTATGGATCTGGAGAAGGCATATGATAGAGTTGATAGAGATGCTCTGTGGAAGGTATTAAGAATATATGGTGTGGGAGGCAAGTTGTTAGAAGCAGTGAAAAGTTTTTATCGAGGATGTAAGGCCTGTGTACGTGTAGGAAGAGAGGAAAGTGACTGGTTCTCAGTGAATGTAGGTTTGCGGCAGGGGTGTGTGATGTCTCCATGGTTGTTTAATTTGTTTATGGATGGGGTTGTTAGGGAGGTGAATGCAAGAGTTTTGGAAAGAGGGGCAAGTATGAAGTCTGTTGGGGATGAGAGAGCTTGGGAAGTGAGTCAGTTGTTGTTCGCTGATGATACAGCGCTGGTGGCTGATTCATGTGAGAAACTGCAGAAGCTGGTGACTGAGTTTGGTAAAGTGTGTGAAAGAAGAAAGTTAAGAGTAAATGTGAATAAGAGCAAGGTTATTAGGTACAGTAGGGTTGAGGGTCAATTCAATTGGGAGGTGAGTTTGAATGGAGAAAAACTGGAGGAAGTGAAGTGTTTTAGATATCTGGGAGTGGATCTGGCAGCGGATGGAACCATGGAAGCGGAAGTGGATCATAGGGTGGGGGAGGGGGCGAAAATTCTGGGAGCCTTGAAGAATGTGTGGAAGTCGAGAACATTATCTCGGAAAGCAAAAATGGGTATGTTTGAAGGAATAGTGGTTCCAACAATGTTGTATGGTTGCGAGGCGTGGACTATGGATAGAGTTGTGCGCAGGAGGATGGACGTGCTGGAAATGAGATGTTTGAGGACAGTGTGTGGTGTGAGGTGGTTTGATCGAGTAAGTAACGTAAGGGTAAGAGAGATGTGTGGAAATAAAAAGAGCGTGGTTGAGAGAGCAGAAGAGGGTGTTTTGAAATGGTTTGGTCCTATGGAGAGAATGAGTGAGGAAAGATTGACCAAGAGGATATATGTGTCGGAGGTGGAGGGAACGAGGAGAAGAGGGAGACCAAATTGGAGGTGGAAAGATGGAGTGAAAAAGATTTTGTGTGATCGGGGCCTGAACATGCAGGAGGGTGAAAGGAGGGCAAAGAATAGAGTGAATTGGAGCGATGTGGTATACCGGGGTTGACGTGCTGTCAGTGGATTGAATCAAGGCATGTGTATGGGGGTGGGTTGGGCCATTTCTTTCGTCTGTTTCCTCGCGCTACCTCGCAAACGCGGGAGACAGCGGAAAAAAAAAAAAAAAAAAAACATACATATTGGAGGCATGGGTCTATGGGCCCTAGTAGGGTGAGTTATACAGAAGTAGAGGCATGAATAGTGTGTTGTAAGTACTAATTCAAACCTTAGGTAGTGAATACCTAGGGATTGATTTAAGCATCATTTCCATTCTCTGCTTTTTACGAACAAGCAGATTCTGATTATTGAAAGGGTCCTGTTCGTGAGAAAACTTTCATAAACTGAAAATTTGTAAATTGAAGCACATTTTCCCATAGACTTCAATTTTCAAAGCCGAGTTATTTACCTATGGAAAAACTTCCCCAAAATGTCTTAAGATTATACAAAATGCAACAAAACATGTTCTTAGTGACAAGTTTTGTTATAAACAATGATTATAAGGCATTAATATGACATTATCCTGAGGATTCCACTCTGAAAATGTTCATTATTTGTGGATCACATGTAAGAATCAGATTAAGATGGTGTCATTGACAATCTTGATGATGCATTGGTACAGCATAGTCCGATCAGAGAAGTATCTTCTTTTATCTTACCTTCATTATGGGTCCCATTTAGTAAAGGATGATTGATATGCATCAAAGAAAGTTAGTTTAGTGGGTGGAAGCATGGGCAGAAATTCTTAATGGTAAGACACTGAGGCTCCCAGTTGAAGCTTTTTGGATGTACCACAGTTAGAATTCTGAAAAAAGTATGTAATTCTGATGATTTTTCCCTTTGAAGTGATGTTTGTTTTTAACCTGTTAATCTGCATAACATTTCTTCAATTAGATATGTTGAATTAAACATAAGGATGGATTGCCTTGTGTGGTTTTAGTTTGGGAGATGACTTAAACAGTGAGTTTAGGTCTAGATTGGAATTTTGAGTCAAAAAGTTTGTATGGTGGATCTTTTTAGAGTTGTGCTTAGTGAAGTATTGGAGGGTGCTCAAAATACAAGTGTTTCCTATATTTTAGTCAGTGAGGCAAAATTGATCAAGTGAGCCAGTGGCAGTGCTGTCAAAGCAAAGCCTAGCAAATTGTTTGTGTACATACAAAATCTGCCATGTGTTACAGACTTCAGCAAAGTTCTTGTCCATAAATTTACTTTTAAGTAACATGAATTGCTCCAAGCAGAGTTCGTCTATCCCATTGAGATATCCTATCCATATTGTGTCAAGACAAGATGCAGATTGTATGAGAACAGAAGGAACAGAATTGAAGGCTGTGGAGGAATGCAGTGTTGCATCATCAGATTATAAATGCATTTGGTTATTTGTGGAAGAAAGGATATCATTGATAAAAAGGAGAAAAAGTGAAGGAGAAAGGACAGAATCTTGAGAGACACTGCAGTTGATAGAGAAAGGGGGAAAGACTGAACCATCAACAACTACGGAGATAGATCGGCCTGAAAGGAAGCTAGATATGAGGGAGCAAAGTGAGGGAGTGAAGCCTAAAGAGGGAAGCTTAAAGATGGGACTGCATTACACACTCAATCAAAAGTTCTGGATATATGGAGGGGAACTCTGTAGGATTGCCCAAAATCTTTCAGGGATGATGACCAGACATTAATGAGATGGGGAAGAATATCATCAGTGGATCTCACCTTATGGAAGCCATACTGGTGGTCAGAGAGAAAAATGTGAGACTAAAGATGCATAAGGATATGGGAGTTAAGGGGGAATTCAAAGACTTTGGAAATGGTACTTGTTAAAGCAACAGGATGATAGGTAGAGGGGTTATAATGGTCACCTTTCTTATGGATGGGATGTACCAATGCATGTTTCCAAAAAGAAGAAAAAAGTACTGGTCTTTATATAGAAATGAAACAGATGAGTAAGCACAGGTGCAAGATCAGAGGCAAACTCTCAGTACATAGGGATGGGTGCCATCAGGACCTTGCTTGTTTCCAGAGAGAGAATTGATTTTTGGACTATTGGGAAAGAGAATACAGGAAGTGGCATAGCATTGATAAGAGGAGCATCAGGGGATGAAGAAATGTTAGAGTCATCCAAGGTAGAATTAGAGGAGAAATGGGAACCAAAGAAAGTTGCTGTA
This sequence comes from Panulirus ornatus, assembly GCF_036320965.1. Classification (NCBI taxonomy): domain Eukaryota; kingdom Metazoa; phylum Arthropoda; class Malacostraca; order Decapoda; family Palinuridae; genus Panulirus; species Panulirus ornatus. The sequence goes on along the minus strand of NC_092227.1, from coordinate 70,259,599 downwards.
ATACTGTCAGAAAGTGAAAGTGAAGGAAAGGTAGAGCAAGAGAAAATTTTAGCATTGCCCTTAGCTAAAGACCAGAAATGCCTATCAGTGGATGATGTGGAGAGGTTATTGCTCTTCCTTTGAAGTGTAGTTTGCCTTTTTGTTTTTACTACTGATATGTAAAACTATGCACCTATCAATATTAAAATGTATTAGCCACCTACGAGCTGTGGATGTTCAAGTTCATTTGTATATTTATTTCCCAGTTTTGTATTATCAGTGAATTTTGATATCTTTCAATGCAGCCCATTATCAATATGATTAATATGTATGAGAAAGAGAGCCAATCTCATGACTGAACCTTGTCGCTTTCCACTTGTTATGACTATCCATTTTGAGGCTCTAGTAGACCATTAATCATAACTTTTTGCTTTCAGCCAGTCAGTCAGTTTTTCACTGAAGTACAACCCCATCAATGCCATGTGACTTAATTTTTTGCTTGGAACCTTTAATGTGGAACCTTATCAAAAGCTCCAGAAAATCTGGATAGATGACATCAGTTACCTTATATTCATCATGTTGATTATATTGTAAAAGAGATCAAGCAGATTTGTCAGACATGAACAGTTTCTTTGAAAACCATGTTAAGAATTGTTTATTAAGCGTTGGTCCTCTAACTGGTTTACAGTTCTATCTTGAATGATGGTTTCAATAGGTTTTCCAACTACAGACATTAAGCTAATGGGATGATAATTTCCGGGCAGTTACTTATTACCTTTTTTGCATATTTATATTAGATAAGCAAACTTCCATTCATCTGGAACTTTTCCCGTAGCAAGTGACTTACTGAAAAGGCAATCAAGGGATTAACTATATCATTGATCACCTCTTAGTGTTTTGTTCACACTCAGTCTCTAGCTGTCACATGTAATGCACCAAAACCACAGCTCCCTTTCCACATCCAGGCCCCACAAACCTTTCCATGGTTTATCACATGGTTCAATCCATTGACAGCATGTCGACCCCAGTATACCACATCATTCCAATTCACTCTATTCCTTGCACGCTTTTCACCCTCCTGTATTTTCAGGCCCTGATTGCTCAAAGTCTTTTCCACTCCATCCCTTCCACGTCCAGTTTGGTTTCTCGCATCTCCTTCTTCCCTCCACCTCTGACACATATCCTCTTTGTCAATGTTTCATCACTTATTCTCTCCATGTGTCCAAACCATTTCAACACACCCTCTTCTGCTCTCTCAACCACACTCTTTTTATTACCACACATCTCTCTTAACCTTTCATTACTTACTCGATCAAACCACCTCACAGCATATATTGTCCTTAAATATTTCATTTCCCACACATCCACCCTCCTCTGCACAACCCTATATATAGCCCATGCCTTGCAACCATATAACATTGTTTGAACCACTTTCCTTCAAACATACCCATTTTTGCTCTCCAAGATAACGTTATCGCTTTCCACACTTTTCTTCAATGCTTCCAGATCCTTCACTCCCTCCCCCACCCTGTGACTCACTTCCACTTCCATGTTTCCATCTGCTGCTAAGTCCACTCCCAGATATCTATATTTACACTTCACTTCCTCCATTTTTTCTCCATTCAACATTACCTCCCAGTTAACTTGTCCCTCCACCCTACTGAACCTAATAACCTTGTTCTTATTCACCTTTACTCTCAACTTTCTTCCTACACACTTTACCAGACTCAATCACCAACTTCTGCAGTTTCTCACCCAAATCAGCCACCAGTGCTGTATAGTCAGCAAACAACTGTATGTGCATGTATGTGTTTATATGTGTATGTGAGTGGATGGGTCTTTTTTCGTCTGTTTCCTGATGCTACACCACTAATGCAGAAACAGCTGTCAAGTATAATGATAATAATCATAATGATTATAGTACTCATTGGCATGTATGCTTCCTTTACTGTTATGAAGGTTTTACTGAAATTTTTCCCTGCTGTGTTCATGTCATTTTCATCGAATATACCATCCCAGGTTTGCCTGTCAAGAGTGATGCAAAGATTATTAGAATTTGCACATTTATAATGGTGTTTTTTTGCAGCTGTCTAGCTGTCCAACATTACATGCAGTGTTGAAAGCGACCTCAAAAGTGAGTAGTTAGTGATCACTTGTACTAGACTTTCCCCAACTTCAACGTTATTAAGGAGATCCTCATTTGTAGTTAGACTAAATCTAATATATTCCTGTCATGATTAGCTTTCTTGATTAATTGAATTAGGGAACTATCAAGTAAATTTTGATAAATTTCATGCCCAGATACCATGATGTTAAAATCTCTTACTATTATAGAATCTTGTTCATTACAAATTTCTACTAATTGAAAATAATTATATTTACCTCTGGTTTCTCTGTGGGGGCCTGTAAACTAGTTCTACTGTTGACATTCTCAACTGCTATAACAAAATGCAGGACAGCACCAACCTCTTTGTTTCCCCTGAATAGAGAGTACCCTGGAATTGAGTATTCAGAGAAGAAATCTCTATTGCTGATATCCATCCAAGATTCGGATTTGGCAATCATATCATAATTTCCTTCTAACACTGTTTTCACTAACTCTGAGATTTCATTGGGAATACTGGTAAGAAGCTGATGAGGTAAAGAGATGGAATGAGTACTTTGAAGGATTGTTCAGTGTTTAATGACAGGATGTCAGATGTCGGGTGTTTAGGTTTAGGAGGTATGCGAAGTGGGAAAGTCATGGCAAGTGGTGTAGTGAAAACGTTTTTAAAGATGAAGTGCTGCTAGGCAGTTAGAGTGGATGATATTGTAGTTGAATTTCTTCAGAAATGGGGTGACTGTTGTAGATTGGTTATTCATGATTTTCATTGTGTATATGGATTCTGGTGAGGTGCTTTAGGATTGGCAAAATGCATATGTATAGTGCCATTGTATAAAGGAAATGGGAACAAAGGTAAGTATTTGAATTACAGAGGTGTGAATTTGGGTAGATAGTTGACTGAAAGTCAAAATGTTTCTCAGTTGTATAGTCTGTATTTTTGTGATACAATGAGACCTTGTTTTATGTATTATTTAAACTTATTCTGCAAATATTTTATGCTTTGTATATCCATAAATGTGTTTATCTTCCAGTGTTTTCTTGGATGATGCTACTCGAAAAGCTATGGGAGAACAAGCAGTAGCTCTTGCCAAACAAATTGGTTATTCATCTGCTGGGACTGTTGAATTCCTTGTGGACTCTCAAAAGAACTTTTACTTTTTAGAAATGAACACAAGACTTCAGGTAAATGCAATTTGTAAGCTTTTCCTTCATAATGTACTGTTTGATATCTTAGTGATTAAGAACCATGTGCAATTGAAGGGTGTGGATGTAACCTCTGGTGAAGGTGTAACCAGACTCGTTTTGCCCGTGGTTACACCATGAGTGAAGACTTGCCTTGAGTGAAGACTTGCCTTCAGCAAGGCTTTATCATTATCAGTTGATGAAAGTGAGTACACCGTCTTTGAAGAACCTTTTACTTCAAAGATGTCCATTCTTGACCTACGACTGATGGTAGTGCTGCCTTAAAGTTGCTGGAGCCCCTGGGGAAGGAGTCCTGGGGTTACATTATACCATGATGAGACAATAACAACAGTGATCGGATGCATACTTTCTGATTTTTCAACACTGGACTGATCTGTGTGAACATCAGAGAGAGCATTTAGTCAAAGGGTTCAGTTTCATCCTTTTCTACCTCTCTCATACAGTAGAGAGGTAGATGACCAGAAGGGACCTGCTCATTTGGATCAGCTGGGACCAACCCTTTCAGATTGATTGAGTTTTCCTGTGTATGGAATTTTAAGAATTTTACTGTACAATGCACATGAAAAGATTTATATTTTCCCAGGCAAATTACCAAACTCAATTATGAGCTTTTGTGATGAAATAGAAATAAAGGTTTTGAAAAATGAAAAACCTTTTCTCCTGAAGGTGATGTGCTGCAAGAAATATATTTCCTGTTAGGTAGGCCCTTCCAACCCTAATGACTTGCAGTGAGGAGACACAAGTGTCACTCACTCTCTGGAACCATTCAGATGTGATTGCAGCTGCTCCCATTCATTCTAGGTCCTTCCTGAACCAATCAAGCTGATGTCAATATTCAATCCTCATCCAGCCTATTAGACTTCATAATTCACAGATACTAACACTAAGGAAGTCTCAGAAAGTGCACATTTTCATCTTTTTTTATTTTCTAATAAGGGGAAAGTATTGCAAAATATGAAAATCAGGAAAAAATGCTTGTTAATTTGTAAATTTTAAAAACCTATATTTCTCTCCTTTGCATTTTGTCCCATGAGCATGACACCATAAGTATATGAAAGAGGAGGGTATAGAGAAAAACTTCCAGCTAAGGCTAAACCCAAAAACAGAAGTAAATACCTCCAATGTGAGTTAGCAGAACACTGGAACCTGACTGTCTCAGGTAAGGAGTACCCAGAATCACAAAGGGTAATTTTGCAATAACTAAACTAAGTTACCATCTGACTAGAGAGGAAGAGGAGTGCCAAAGACACCTTCTTTTGCTTCTTCCAATGAAAGTTTTCTGAGGAAGGCCAAGATAGAGGCCACCTTTCTTGCATTATGTGCTCTAGTGTAAAGATTAGGCTGAGAAGTGGTTTCAGCATGCACAAATTCACGTCTCCTATCTAATCTTTGATGAAATCAAAAGGCTCTCATAAAGGTTTAACTGGGCATAAGACATAATGCTCTCTTGAAATCTTTCAAAAGTAGGGATATATGTAAATCCAGTTTCATTCTATGTCAGAAATCTGGGGTTTGGGTATATTTTAACCTATAATAGATTTGGGTGCAGAACGGAAAAAGGTGAGAGCAAGTGACATAAGGGCAGTGGGGGAGGAATGGATGTATTTAGGGAAGTAGTGATGGCTTGCGCAAAAGATGCTTGTGGCATGAGAAACGTGGGAGGTGGGCAGATTAGAAAGGGTAGTGAGTGGTGGGATGAAGAAGTAAGATTATTAGTGAAAGAGAACAGAGAGGCATTTGGACAATTTTTGCAGGGAAATAGTGCAAGTGACTGGGAGATGTATAAAAGAAAGAAGCAGGAGGTAAAGAGAAAGGTGCAAGAAGTGGGAAAAGAGGGCAAATGAGAGTTGGGGTGAGAGAGTATCATTAAATTTTAGGGAGAATAAAAAGATGTTTCGGAAGGAGGTAAATGAAGTGCGTAAGACAAGAGAACAAGTGGGAACATGGGTGACGGGGGCTAATGGGGAGGTAATAACAAGTAGTGGTGATGTGAGAAGATGGAGTGAATATTTGAAGGTTTGTTGAATGTGTCAGATGATGGAGTGGCAGATATAGGGTGTTTTGGTTGAGGTGGTGTGCAAAGTGAGAGGTTCAGGGAAAATGGTTTGGTAAACAGAGAAGAGGCAGTGAAAACTTTGTGGAAGATGAAAGCCGGCAAGGTGGTGGGTTTGGATGGTATTGCAGTGGAATTTATCATAAAAGGGGGTGACTGTGTTGTTGACTGGTTGGTGAGGATATTCAATGTGTGTATGGCTCATGATGAAGTGCCTGAGGATTGGAGGAATGCATGTATAGTGCCATTGTACAAATGCAAAGGGGATAAAGGTGAGTGTTCAAATTACAGAAGTATAAGTTTGATGAGTATTCCTGGGAAATTATATTAGAGGGTATTGATTGAGAGGGTGAAGGCATGCACAGAGCATCAGATTGGTGAAGAGCAGTGTGGTTTCAGAAGTGGTAGAGGATGTGTGGATCAGGTGTTTACTTTGAAGAATGTATGCGAGAAATATTTAGAAAAACAAATGGATTTGTATGTAGCATTTATGGATCTAGAGAAGGCATATGATAAGAGTTGATAGAGATGCTCTGTGGAAGGTATTAAGAGTATATGGTGTGGGAGACAAGTTGTTAGAAGCAGCGAAAAGTTTTTATCGAGGATGTAAGGCATGTGTACGAGTAGGAAGAGAGGAAAGTGATTGGTTCCTAGTGAATGTCGGTTTGCAGCAGGGGTGCGTGATGTCTCCATGGTTGTTTAATTTGTTTCTGGATGGGGTTGTTAGGGAGGTGAATGCAAGAGTTTTGGAGAGAGGGGCAAGTATGTAGTCTGTTGTGGATCAGAGGGCTTGGGAAGTGAGTCAGTCGTTGTTTGCTGATGATACAGCGCTGGTGACTGAGTTTGGTAAAGTGTGTGAAAGAAGAAAGCTGAGAGTAAATGTGAATAAGAGCAAGGTTATTAGGTACAGTAGGGTTGAGTGACAAGTCAATTCGGAGGTAAGTTTGAATGGAGAAAAACTGGAGGAAGTGAAGTGTTTTAGATATCTGGGAGTGGATTTAACAGCAGATGGAACCATGGAAGCAGAAGTGAGTCAGGGTGGGGGAGGGGGCGAAGGTTCTGGGAGCGTTGAAGAATGTGTGGAAGGTGAGAACGTTATCTTGGAAAGCAAAAATGGTTATGTGTGGCTTGGTGGCAACAGGAATGACTGAGGGCAGCAAGTATGAATATGTACATGTGTATATATGTATTTGTCTGTGTATGTATATGTATGTATACATTGAAATGTATAGGTATGTATATGTGCGTGTGTTGGCGTGTATGTATATACATGTGTATAAGGGTGGGTTGGGCCATTGCTTCGTCTGTTTCCCTGCACTACCTCACTAATGCGGGAGACAGCGACAAAGTATGATACAATAAATAACATATTTTCATCAAAGAGAAAAATATTCTTGTGTCTTGACATAATGTGCTATTCACCAGATCTCTCCTGCAGCCTAAGGCTATGTGGAAAAGGGTTTTCATAAGAAGACGTTAAGAAGCTAAAGTGACAGAATATTATCAGATTGTAAAAGGTGTAAGTCTTTTGCTAGCACTCAGTTAGACTGCAGGAAAGAAGTAACCAGTCTCCTGTAAAAGAATGATCTTGGGTTTATTCCAAAGAGGGCCTGTCCTATTAATACCATAGGGGTTTTTGAAGGTTGCACTTGTCAGTGTATGAATGTTACTAGTTTTGTTTTTGTGATGATACAGGCTAGAAAAGAACTCCAAACATCAGACTTCTGTCACATCCAAATCATCAGGTTCTTCAAGAAAGACTGAAAGGTTTTACACAATGATTGTCACTGCCTTTGAATGTTATGTAAAAGGTCATCTGTTAGACATCCTCCATACCTCTGTCTGTGGAATTGAGAAAATCCGTATGTGAAAAGTTCAGAATCCAGGACTTCAAGATCCAGTTACTGTTGAAAAGCTGAGGTGGTTTAGAAGAACTCATGGTATCAACTGAGGCATATGACTTAATTAAGGGAGTCTCTAGCACTAAGGTTGTTTGTCTCACTTTGGGGTTACCAGTGTTACTAAACCTTGAAAACCAGGTAGTGTAAGAAGAACTTTCCCAAATGTTGAAAAGGAAAAAGAAAAATTAAGCTCCAGTAATTCCAATTTATGGAGAAAGTATTACATACTTTTGATGCAACTCTCATAGTAAAAACATTGATCATCTAATTCTCAATTGCCCTGTACTCACCTCACATAGACATACACAAAGCATCACTATGCCACTTGACCTGTGTGTGGTTCTGCCTGGTGGATGTTACCAGGTTCCTGAGTGGTGTGGGAGTCCCATAGAATGGGATCATGGTGCAAGTAAGTAAAGTAAGCATTCAAGAACATTAGGGGAGACACATTACTCAGTATTGCAATTCTCTTCATTTGTAAGAGTTGCAGTTTATAATTTCAATTCCTTGTGTGGACACTGATGAATAATATTATTTCAGGTGGAACACCCCATCACAGAGTGCATAACTGGTGTTGATCTTGTTCATCAGATGATTCGTGTAGCTAAAGGTAAAGTACCACATAGTTTGAAAAACATTCTGTTGCAAATGTAGACACAATACATAAGACAAAATTCTTTTCAGTGATCATAGATATGAATTTGTGACCAATTTTATGTATGTGACTACATCCATACTAGGGATAGATTATCATTAGGAAGAGGCTTTAGGGCAATGATAATGATATTGATGATAATAATAAGGGTAATGATAATGATAATAATGATAAGAATAAGGGTAATGATAATGATAATAATGAAAAGAATAAGGATAATGATATTAATGATAAGAATAAGGGTAATGATAATGATAATAGTGATAAGAATAAGGGTAATGATAACGATGATAATGATAAGAATAATGATTATAATATGATACTAATTCACATTTTTTCATACTTGATCACCATTTTCCTTCTTAGCACGGTAGCACCATAGATAGTAGATAAGTTTGTCCCTGTTGCTTTTTGAATGAATTCTATGGGAGCACTTTTGGGTGATCTTTTTTTTGCTGAATATTCTGCAGTTTCTCCATGTGTACAGCTAGTCCTTGCTATCCAGTACTTCTCTCTCTAATGATTCACTTTTCTAATGTTCATGAAAAAATGAATAATGTAAGAATGGAAAAAAGCTAAGAATCTCTGTTTAACCATTAAAGATGGGCAACATTTTTTTATACATCCATGTAAGGCAGCATATTTTAGTAATAATAAAATATCAAGGTATAAGATTGGATGAAAAATGAAGGTAAGAGGTGCTTCTTACGCGATACTGCATCAAGATGGCTGTAGGAGGAGGGGAGGATTAGCGTGGGAGGACTCGGGGTGGGTAGCTTATCAGGCACACCTGGAGGAGGCTAGGGGACTCTGCGATCATTTTTGTTTTACACTAAATTTATCATTTATGCATTTATTTATAACTGCTATTTACATTTATTTACATGTCAGGAATGCCACATCACCCAATTTCACCATGCAGTTACAATGCAAAAGGGCCCAACATTCCATAACATTGTCAGCCTACTACTGTACGAACATTAGATAACAGCTGATTCTGGTGCTAACCGCAGATGGGCAAGTGAGGGGTAGCTGTTTGCAGGAGTGGGTAAATAGAGGGCATGATAGTAGATGACAGTGATGCCCCATCACCAAAATTCAAAAAACAATTACAATGCAAAATAGCAACGTTGTGTAACACTGCCCAGCTTCTACTATACAGACGTTAGTTAATATCACCTGCCTTTCATGGGTTAATCTCAAACCATGTACTACTATGACTGGACAGTGCCCAAATGGATCTTGTGTTTGTTGGAAGAAGAAAAGTAGGAAGAACATTAGTTTGGAAGTAAAGTTAGATTTTGAAGGGCTTTGAAGCTTGTCAATGTCGTGTTGATACTGATGACACTTTTAGCTTGCCTACAACATCAATGAAAAGATTTCCTGAGCATGCAGATAAAGTGAGATACTGTGCCTAATTACCGCTGTGTGTGTGTGTGTGTGTTAGGGGGTTTACACTTTTGGGGCCCCATCTCTTGAATGTTCTTTACGATCATTATTTCTTGAATTTATGCTTGTGTGTCTGTGTTGACCATGTCCCCAGTCACACTTAAAAGCTACTTTTTATGTTATTTTTGAAAAATCTCTTTGCCTTTTTTTGTGTTATATCCTGTGGTTGCTGTCTCTCAAAGAATTGCTCACTGTCTGTGTCAGCAATCTGTTTTACAAACTTCAAAATTGTGATCAGGGAACTAATCACTCTTCTCTCTTACGAGGTGGGTAGATATAAAGCTTTAAGCCTATCCCTGTAGTTTAGCTCTCTTAATTCTGGTACCATCTTTGTTGCCCTCCTGTGGACCTTCTCTCTGAGCTGCATATGTATGGTGACCAAACTGAAGAAGCATGTGTAGGGTATAAACAGCTTGCTAAATAATTTCTTATCTATTTTAACATTTGCCAGCAGACAGTTTGTGTCATGTATTATTCTTTGTATATGGAACTCTAGTGACAGATTAGTGATGACGTCAGATCCCGAGTTTTTCTCACACAGAATCACGAGGCTTATTTCTGGCAAAATAATAATCATGTTGAGGTTTTCATTCACTTTGTTCCATTCTCATTTCTTTATATATTTGCTCATGTTGAATTGTATCAACCATAAATCAGAACAACTGTGGAGCCTCTTGAGGTCCACTTCTAGGCTGATTCAATCCTCCTCACTTTTCACATCCCTCATGACATTTGCATCATCTATAAGTACATTCAGTTAGGTGTTCTTATGTTCAGGCAAGTCATATACATAGCTCAGGAACAGAACCCATGGCACTCTGCTGATCACCTCAATCTATTTGGAGAAGGCTTCACTGACATGAATCATTTGTTCTCTTCCCTTGAGGTAGTTAATCTTCTATCCATTGAAGGAGAGTCCTTGTTTCTTTCTGGTGATTCAGCTTCTTAATTAGCCTTCCATACAGTACATTGCCAATGTTTTATGGTCGCCCAGATACAAACAGTCTACCCTAGCCTTCTCATTTGTCTGAGAGAGCTGACTTGCTAGGATATATTTAAGTGGTAAAACACTCATGACCTCATTTAAAACAGTGATGTCTCTCACTTTGGTAATTTCTTCTGTGTAGAAGTCATCCACTTGCTTTCCAGTAATCTTTTCCTGAACCTTACACACCATATGCAGTAATGAGACTGGTTTGTAGTTCAGCTCCTGTTCCTCATCTCCTTTGTAATTGATAGGTATAATGTTTGCCCTTTTCCATTCCTTTGGCACTTTGTCTTTTTCAGTGACATCTTCAATAGTCTTTCATGTGATTTATGTAACTTATCTGCTCACATCTGTTGCATACATCGTGAAATTTCATTAGGACCATGAGCTTTGTATTGGTCAAGTTCCTTTAATATTTCATCAATATATTTTATAGCAATCTCTATGATTTCCTAAACCTACCTTCCCTATCTTTCTCCTTTGTATTGGGGTTATATTATCTTCCACTGCGAAAGTCTTTTAAACTTGTTTTTACTTCCTCATAAATCCTTACAGCAACCCCTACAGTTTTTCCTTCTAAATCCCTTAGCATGATTAGCAGTTCCTTAACTGATAACTCTTGATTTATGGAAGATTTTTGGATTTTCTCTTGCTTTGTCCACAAAATTCTTTCCAAATTTTTATTCATTATTTCATAACATGTTATACTCATTCCTTGTCCGCTTATTCCTTGCAAAAGCTAGCTACCTTGTGTGTCCTCTATATCTCTGCTACTGCACATCTTGAAGCCCCTATGCTTTTTGAGTCTTTTATTAAACCAGTCTTTCCTCTTTCTTAACATCCCTCTGTATTTATGGCTTGAGTTTCATAAAGTTACATAGATACATAAACTGCACAGACCCAAGGTCCAAGCAAGGTGATCTGGCCTTAAGACTACTTAAGAAAAAGAAAAGCGGTCCTCTTAAAAGCAGTAGAAGAAAAGGATTGTAGAGCAATGGCTCTCTCCCACCCTCCAGCAACATGGTGGATGGAAAATAGGTAGAAAAAATACATTGCATGATTGATATGCCTAAAGGAAATTTTTATTGGATTGTCATAAGGTAGAATGAACATGAATAGGTCATGCATACCATTACCAACAACATGCATCCCTTCACTTTTTGTTGTAAAGACAGAAGTAAGGATATACTTGAGCTCTAGCCTCTCAACTTACCATGTCTGTATGATTCCTGATGTTGAAGAATGATTCATTAATTCTTGTCTTCTCTCTCAAAGCACTTGACATGGGCTAATCAATGTTGGTATGTTACCATAGCATGGCTAGGGAGAGATCAGTGGTTGAGATGGAGCATGATATACCTCTACATTATGATGACTGATTACATGAGTTTACGCGAGAAAGACAGACAACAGGAGGCCTGATAGGCCCATGACTGCTTTGTCTGGTAAAAAAAAAAGTAAGAAGTAACTTAAGAAAACGTAATTCAAGTTAGCAGTTTTTGAAGCGTTTGCTGACTCTCCGCTGCTACACATTCTGGTGTTTTTCTCAGAGTATACTTGAATTTTTAAGATATTTGTCTAAATGGCATTTTATGGTATTTATCGTGGTAGCATTCTCTACGTTTGACGGTAACTTATTCCAGTGCTAAACACACCTAAAGGAAAAGAAGCTTTTCCTCACTTCTGTACTACATCTTTTTGAGTTTTATTCCATTTGTCTTGGTAACCGTATTTTCTTGTATTTGGAAAAGATGTTCGTGATTAACTTTATCAAACTTGTTCAGAATTTTGAACACTTGGATTAAGTCACTGCAAAGTTTATGGTTTTTAAGGGAGAAGAGATCCAATCATTTTAGCCTCTCTTCATGTGCCAGATTTCTAAGGGATGAGATCAATTTTGTCATTTTTCTTTGTACTTGCTATAATTTTTCCTAGTCTTTTTTTATAGTTTGGGGACCAAAACTGGAGTGCATATTCAAGTTTTGTCCTACTAGAGAATTGTAATGTGTGTGAATAGTTTCTGGTGTCTTAATCTGTTCCTGGCTTTGAAACCTAACATTTGGTTGCCTTCTTTTACTTGCTACTTGACTCTCTTTAGTGTATTTGAGACTGTTGCTAATGACAACTCCAAGGTCCTTTTCTTAATTTACTTTAGGTAGAGTTTCTGAATAGTTTGTAATCATAATGCAGTCTTGTCTCCAAAGTGCATAACTTTACACTTGTCTACATTAAACTTCATTTACCATCTGTCTGACCACTCTGTTAGTAAGTTAAGATCTCTTTGAATCATTTCGCAGTCCCACCTGTTTACAGCTCTACCTCCTAGTTTAATATCATGAGCAAATTTGGAGATCTTAGATGTGATACTGAGTTTTAGGTCATTTATGTATATTAAGAAAAGAGTTGGGCCTAGGACAGACCCTTTGGCACACCACTTGTTATTTCCAGCCAGTCTGAGTTTTGCCGTTTAATACTACTCTTGATCCATGTACAGAGTTCTTCACCGATTCCATGTCATTTGAGTTTATTTATGAGGTACTTTATTGAGAGCCTTTTGGAAATCTAAATATACCACATCAGATAGTAATTTTCGTCCTAATTTTGATAAATATCATTAAGAAATTTCAGCAAATCATCCAGCAGGATCTTCTGTTGTGAAAACTGTTGGTTGTCCAATTTGATTTTATTGTTGAATATTTTTGTGTTTGTTTCTGATGTTGATTTGTTGCTTAGGTTCTGTGGAATAGATTGGTTTGTTTGTGAAGAGTGAGGGTGTTTGTTGTGTGACATTAATTGTTGAGTGTTTGTGCCTGAGGAAAGGGAGTCTTAGTGGTTGTTGCATTTTTGAGGTTCTGAGTAGTCTTCAGTGGTTGACATATACATAGCTCGTATCCCTCCTTTTGTATCCAAGGCATGGTAGCATTACTTATATATATTATATTTATGGAAACATACTGTTGAATCATTACTCAAAATTTACTTTTTCTTATTTCAGGATATCCCTTAAAAATTTCTCAACCTGATATTTCAATTCGTGGTTGGGCTATTGAGAGCAGAGTATATGCAGAGGACCCTTTTAAAAACTTTGGTCTGCCTTCTATTGGTCGTCTGTCTAAATACCAAGAGCCTTTGCATCTTCCTAAAGTAGGTATTTCATCAAGATATGATTATATTACATATTTCTACTTGTAATTAAAAAAGCATAATGAAATATTCAATGGCTTTATAAAAAACTTATTGATTTCTTGATCATACATATGAAAATAGTGGATGGTATTATAACTGAATTTATTAAGAAAGTGGGTGACTGTGTTGTTGATTGGTTGATAAGAGTGTTTACTGCATTTAGCAGCTTTCCTCTGTTGTCAAATATATGTAAGACCTTCCACAAGTCCTCTCTAACAACCCTATCATATGCTTTCTCTAGATCCATTAATGCTGTATAAAATGCCTCTGTTTCTTTTAGTATTTCTCACACATTCTTAAAGTCACCACCTGATCTACACTTCCTCTACCACTCCCAAAACCATATTTTCCCCCCAGTCATGCTCTGTACATGTTTTCACCCTCTCAATCACCACTCTCCCTTAAAATGTATCAAATACATTCATTAGACTAATAAATTTGTAGTTCGAAGACTCACCTTTTTCTCTCTTTCCTTTATACAGTGGCACTATACATGTATTCCTTCAATCCTTGAGCACCTCACCATTATCCACACATACACTGAAAATCCTAACTAACAAGTAAACAACTCAGTCACCCCTTTCTTAGGAAATTCAACTGGAAGCCTGTCCACTCATATCTGCCTTGCCACATTTCATCACCCCTTCTCCCTTCACCAGATCACTTTTCATGACTCTCACTGAGCATACTTTCATGACCCAAACACCCTAAATCTGCCACCCTGTCATCATACACTTTCAATAATCCTTCACATTCTCACTCCATCTCCTCTTATCACCACTACCTATTACCACTTCACCATTTGCTCCTTTCACTGATGTTTCCATTTGTTCTCTTGTTTATCTCTTACTGTTAATCTTTTTCTCAAAGATGTGAAAAAAGGAGAGATAGGTAGTATGTTTGAGGAAAGGAACCTGGATGTTTTGGCTCTGAGTGAAACGAAGCTCAAGGGTAAAGGGGAAGAGTGGTTTGGAAATGTCTGGGGAGTGAAGTCAGGGGTTAGTGAGAGGACAAGAGCAAGGGAAGGAGTAGCAATACTCCTGAAACAGGAGTTGTGGGAGTATGTGATAGAATGTAAGAAAGTAAATTCTCGATTAATATGGGTAAAATTGAAAGTTGATGGAGAGAGGTGGGTGATTATTGGTGCATATGCACCTGGGCATGAGAAGAAAGATCATGAGAGGCAAGTGTTTTGGGAGCAGCTGAATGAGTGTGTTAGCGGTTTTGATGCACGAGACCGGGTCATAGTGATGGGTGATTTGAATGCAAAGGTGAGTAATGTGGCAGTTGAGGGAATAATTGGTATGCATGGGGTGTTCAGTGTTGTAAATGGAAATGGTGAAGAGCTTGTAGATTTATGTGCTGAAAAAGGACTGATGATTGGGAATACCTGGTTTAAAAAGCGAGATATACATAAGTATACTTATGTAAGTAGGAGAGATGGCCAGAGAGCGTTATTGGATTACGTGTTAATTGACAGGCGTGCGAAAGAGAGACTTTTGGATGTTAATGTGCTGAGAGGTGCAACTGGAGGGATGTCTGATCATTATCTTGTGGAGGCTAAGGTGAAGATTAGTATGGGTTTTCAGAAAAGAGGAGTGAATGTTGGGGTGAAGAAGGTGGTGAGAGTGAGTGAGCTTGGGAAGGAGACCTGTGTGGGGAAGTACCAGGAGAGACTGTGTACAGAATGGAAAAAGGTGAGAACAATGGAAGTAAGGGGAGTGGGGGAGGAATGGGATGTATTTAGGGAATCAGTGATGGATTGCGCAAAAGATGCTTGTGGCATGAGAAGAGTGGGAGGTGGGCTGTTTAGAAAGGGTAGTGAGTGGTGGGATGAAGAAGTAAGAGTATTAGTGAAAGAGAAGAGAGAGGCATTTGGACGATTTTTGCAGGGAAAAAATGCAATTGAGTGGGAGAAGTATAAAAGAAAGAGACAGGAGGTCAAGAGAAAGGTGCAAGAGGTGAAAAAAAGGGCAAATGAGAGTTGGGGTGAGAGACTATCAGTAAATTTTAGGGAGAATAAAAAGATGTTCTGGAAGGAGGTAAATAGGGTGCGTAAGACAAGGGAGCAAATGGGAACTTCAGTGAAGGGCGTAAATGGGGAGGTGATAACAAGTAGCGGTGATGTGAGAAGGAGATGGAATGAGTATTTTGAAGGTTTGTTGAATGTGTCTGATGACAGAGTGGCAGATATAGGGTGTTTTGGTCGAGGTGGTGTGCAAAGTGAGAGGGTTAGGGAAAATGATTTGGTAAACAGAGAAGAGGTAGTAAAAGCTTTGCGGAAGATGAAAGCCGGCAAGGCAGCAGGTTTGGATGGTATTGCAGTGGAATTTATTAAAAAGGGGGGTGACTGTATTGTTGACTGGTTGGTAAGGTTATTTAATGTATGTATGACTCATGGTGAGGTGCCTGAGGATTGGCGGAATGCGTGCATAGTGCCATTGTACAAAGGCAAAGGGGATAAGAGTGAGTGCTCAAATTACAGAGGTATAAGTTTGTTGAGTATTCCTGGTAAATTATATGGGAGGGTATTGATTGAGAGGGTGAAGGCATGTACAGAGCATCAGATTGGGGAAGAGCAGTGCGGTTTCAGAAGTGGTAGAGGATGTGTGGATCAGGTGTTTGCTTTGAAGAATGTATGTGAGAAATACTTAGAAAAGCAAATGGATTTGTATGTAGCATTTATGGATCTGGAGAAGGCATATGATAGAGTTGATAGAGATGCTCTGTGGAAGGTATTAAGAATATATGGTGTGGGAGGCAAGTTGTTAGAAGCAGTGAAAAGTTTTTATAGAGGATGTAAGGCATGTGTACGTGTAGGAAGAGAGGAAAGTGATTGGTTCTCAGTGAATGTAGGTTTGCGGCAGGGGTGTGTGATGTCTCCATGGTTGTTTAATTTGTTTATGGATGGGGTTGTTAGGGAGGTAAATGCAAGAGTCCTGGAAAGAGGGGCAAGTATGAAGTCTGTTGGGGATGAGAGAGCTTGGGAAGTGAGTCAGTTGTTGTTCGCTGATGATACAGCGCTGGTGGCTGATTCATGTGAGAAACTGCAGAAGCTGGTGACTGAGTTTGGTAAAGTGTGTGGAAGAAGAAAGTTAAGAGTAAATGTGAATAAGAGCAAGGTTATTAGGTACAGTAGGGGTGAGGGTCAAGTCAATTGGGAGGTGAGTTTGAATGGAGAAAAACTGGAGGAAGTGAAGTGTTTTAGATATCTGGGAGTGGATCTGTCAGCGGATGGAACCATGGAAGCGGAAGTGGATCATAGGGTGGGGGAGGGGGCGAAAATTTTGGGAGCCTTGAAAAATGTGTGGAAGTCGAGAACATTATCTCGGAAAGCAAAAATGGGTATGTTTGAAGGAATAGTGGTTCCAACAATGTTGTATGGTTGCGAGGCGTGGGCTATGGATAGAGATGTGCGCAGGAGGATGGATGTGCTGGAAATGAGATGTTTGAGGACAATGTGTGGTGTGAGGTGGTTTGAGCGAGTGAGTAACGTAAGGGTAAGAGAGATGTGTGGAAATAAAAAGAGCGTGGTTGAGAGAGCAGAAGAGGGTGTTTTGAAATGGTTTGGGCACATGGAGAGAATGAGTGAGGAAAGATTGACCAAGAGGATATATGTGTCGGAGGTGGAGGGAACGAGGAGAAGAGGGAGACCAAATTGGAGGTGGAAAGATGGAGTGAAAAAGATTTTGTGTGATCGGGGCCTGAACATGCAGGAGGGTGAAAGGAGGGCAAGGAATAGAGTGAATTGGAGCGATGTGGTATACAGGGGTTGACGTGCTGTCAGTGGATTGAATCAAGGCATGTGAAGCGTCTGGGGTAAACCATGGAAAGCTGTGTAGGTATGTATATTTGCGTGTGTGGACGTATGTACATGTGTATGGGGGGGGTTGGGCCATTTCTTTCGTCTGTTTCCTTGCGCTACCTCGCAAACGCGGGAGACAGCGACAAAGTATAAAAAAAAAAAAAAAAAAAAAAAAAAAAAAAAATTTATTTTCCGAGAAGTTTACTGATAATGGCTCATCTTAGTTCTGTTTGCCCTCTTTTTGAACTCCTGCACCTGCCTTATAATCTCCTGCTGCCTTTGCTTGTATGTCTTTCAGTCATTTGTACTCCTTCGCTGTAAGTATCGCCCAAGCACCTCTCTTTTATCTTTCATTAGCAATTTTACTTCATCATCCCGCAACTCACTGCCCTCTCTAGCCTGCTCACCTTCCATCTTCCACATGCCACTCACTTTCTTGCACATGTCAGCACTGCTTCCTTAAATATCTCCCATTCCTTATGCTTGTTTAATTTGTATTCATCTTTTGCCACTCTACACCTAATATTTCTTTTCACATCTCTTTCACAAGCTCACTTACTTTCACAATTGTCCTCTGCCTCGTATTGCTTCCTCTTTTTTGAAAACCCCTACAAATCCTAACCCTTGCCAATACCAGATAACGGTCTGACATCCATTTACATGATAATTATCAATCAGAAGCTGGAAAGAGTGAATAATAGTGTTTACTCCACCACCCCCTCCCCTCCATCTGCTACCCCTCCTCTGCTGGCCCACAGCCACCTAAAGTTTCCTTTTTATCTTTGGTTATGAGGTTGATTGATTACTTTTTGTAAAATTGATTATTTTATTTACTAATGATATGGTGGTTTCTGTATCAGTGAAAAAACACAATAGAGATGTTTCCAGAAAAACTACTAAAAAATTGTATTTCACAGATGAATCTTTTTTCAAGCGAATCAAGGGCATTACCATGACCCTAACCATATGTCAATATATATGCACTTAGTTTACTACACCAGTGTTATAGTTTCCTTGCACTCACACATATACACAGTGTCTCAACATAATAATGTGATTTCTCTTATAGGAAACTATTGATGTTTCGGTATTTATCGTATATGAACACAGTATTTTTTTTTTGCTTTGTCGCTGTCTCCCGCGTTAGCGAGGTAGCGCAAGGAAACAGACGAAAGAAATGGCCCAACCCACCCACATACACATGTATATATATACACGTCCACACACGCAAATATACATACCTATACATCTCAGTGTATACATGTATATGCACACACAGACATATACATATATACACATGTACATAATTCATACTGTCTGCCTTTATTTATTCCCATTGCCACCCCGCCACACATGGAATAACAACCCCCTCCCCCCTCATGTGTGCGATGTAGCACTAGGAAAAGACAACAAAGGCTGCATTCGTTCACACTCAGTCTCTAGCTGTCATGTAATAATGCACCGAAACCGCAGCTCCCTTTCCACATCCAGGCCCCATAGAACTTTCCATGGTTTACCCCAGACGCTTCACATGCCCTGGTTCAATCCATTGACAGCACTTCGACCAGGGTATACCACATCGTTCCAATTCACTCTATTCCTTGCATGCCTTTCACCCTCCTGCATGTTCAGGCCCCGATCACTCAAAATCTTTTTCACTCCATCTTTCCACCTCCAATTTGGTCTCCCACTTCTCCTCGTTCCCTCCACCTCCGACACATATACCCTCTTGGTCAATCTTTCCTCACTCATTCTCTCCATGTGACCAAACCATTTCAAAACACCCTCTTCTGCTCTCTCAACCACACTCTTTTTATTTCCACACATCTCTCTTACCCTTACATTACTTACTCGATCAAACCACCTCACACCACATATTGTCCTCAAACATCTCATTTCCAGTACATCCACCCTCCTGCGCACAACTCTATCCATAGACCATGCCTCGCAACCATACAACATTGTTGGAACCACTATTCCTTCAAACATGCCCATTTTTGCTTTCCAAGATAGTGTTCTCGACTTCCAAACATTCTTCAAGGCTCCCAGAATTTTCGCCCCCTCCCCCACCCTATGATTCACTTCCGCTTCCATGGTTCCATCCACTGCCAGATCCACTCCCAGATATCTAAAACACTTCACTTCCTCCAGTTTTTCTCCATTCAACTTACCTCCCAATGTACTTGACCCTCAACCCTACTGTACCTAATAACCTTGCTCTTATTCACATTTACTCTCAACTTTCTTCTTTCACACACTTTACCAAACTCAGTCACCAGCTTCTGCAGTCTCTCACCCGAATCAGCCACCAGTGCTGTATCATTAGCGAACAACAACTGACTCACTTCCCAAGCTCTCTCATCCACAACAGACTGCATACTTGCCCCTCTTTCCAAAACTCTTGCATTCACCTCCCTAACAACCCCATCCAGAAACAAATTAAACAACCATAGAGACATCACACACCCCTGCTGCAAACCTACATTCATTGAGAACCAATCACTTTCCTCTCTTCCTACATGTACACATGCCTTACATCCTCGATAAAAACTTTTCACTGCTTCTAACAACTTGCCTCCCACACCATATATTCTTAATACCTTCCACAGAGCATCTCTATCAACTCTGTCATATGCCTTCTCCAGATCCATAAATACTACATATAAATCCATTTGCTTTTCTAAGTATTTCTCACATACATTCTTCAAAGCAAACACCTGATCCACACATCTCTACCACTTCTGAAACCACACTGCTCTTCCCCAGTCTGATGCTCTGCACATGCCTTCACCCTCTCAATCAATACCCTTCCATATAATTTACCAGTAATACTCAACAAACTTATACCTCTGTAATTTGAGCACTCACTCTTATCCCCTTTGCCTTTGTACAATAGCACTATGGAAGCATTCTGCCAATCCTCAGGCACCTCGCCATGAATCATACATACATTAAATAACCTTACCAACCAGTCAACAATACAGTCACCCCTTTTTTTAATAAATTCCACTGCAATACCATCCAAACCCGCTGCCTTGCCGGCTTTCATCTTCCGCAAAGCTTTTACTACCTTCTCCGTGCTTACCACATCATTTTCCCTAACCCTCTCTCTTTGCACACCACCTCGACCAAAACACCCTATATCTGCCACTCTATCATCAAACACATTCAACAAACCTTTAAAATACTCACTCCATCTCCTTCTCACATCACCACTACTTGTTATCACCTCCCCATTAGCCCCCTTCACTGAAGTTCCCATTTGCTCCCTTGTCTTACGCACTTTATTTACCTCCTTCCAAAACATCTTTTTATTCTCCCTAAAATTTAATGATACTCTCTCACCCCAACTCTCATTTGCCCTCTTTTTCACCACTTGCACCTTTCTCATGACCTCCTGCCTCTTTCTTTTATACATCTCCCACTCAATTGCATTTTTTCCCTGCAAAAATCGTCCAAATGCCTCTCTCTTCTCTTTCACTAATAATCTTACTTCTTCATCCCACCACTCACTACCCTTTCTAATCAACCCACCTCCCATGCTTCTCATGCCACAAGCATCTTTTGCGCAAGCCATCACTGCTTCCCTAAATACATCCCATTCCTCCCCCACTCCCCTTACCTCCTTTGTTCTCACCTTTTTCCAATTTGTACTCAGTCTCTCCTGGTACTTCCTCACACAAGTCTCTTTCCCAAGTTCACATACTCTCAACACTCTCTTCACCCCAACATTCTCTCTTCTTTTCTGAAAACCCTTACAAAATCTTCACCTTCGCCTCCACAAGATAATGATCAGACATCCCTCCAGTTGCACCTCTCAGCACATTAACATCCAAAAGTCTCTCTTTCGTGCGCCGATCAATTAACATGTAATCCAATAACGCTCTCTGGCCATCTCTCCTACTTACATACGTATACTTATGTATATCTCGCTTTTTAAACCAGGTATTCCCAATCAGCACATAAATCTACAAGTTCTTCACCATTTCAATTTACAACACTGAGCACCCCATGTATACCAATTATTCCCTCATCTGCCACATTACTCACCTTTGCATTCAAATCACCCATCACTATAACCCGGTCTCGTGCATCAAAACCACTAACACACTCTTTCAGCTGCTCCCAAAGCACTTTCCTCTCATGATCTTTCTTCTCATGCCCAGGTGCATATGCACCAATAATCACCCATCTCTCTCCATCAACTTTCAGTTTTACCCATATCAATCTAGAATTTACATTCTTACACTCTATCACATATTCCCACAACTCCTGTTTCAGGAGTAGTGCTACTCCTTGCCTTGCTTTTGTCCTCTCACTAACCCCTGACTTTACTTCCAAGACATTCCCAAACCACTCTTCCCCTTTACCCTTGAGCTTTGTTTCACTCAGAGCCAAAACATCCAGGTTCCTTTCCTCAAACATACTTCCTATCTCTCCTTTTTTCTCATCTTGGTTTCATCCACACACGTTTAGACACCCCAATCTGAGCCTTCGAGGAGGATGAGCACTCCCCGCGTGACTCCTTCTTCTGTTTCCCCTTTTAGAAAGTTAGAATTTTAACAAGGAGGGGAGGGTTTCTAGCCCCCCGCTCCCGTCCCCTTTAGTTGCCTTCTACGACACATGTGGAATGCGTGGGAAGTATTCTTTCTCCCCTTTCCCCAGGGAACACAGTATATGTATATATTTACAGACTATATTCTTTTCTGTTTTCAATAATTTTTTTTTCATATGGTACACCTTGAAAGATGGGTTTATACGCAGATGCACATCACATTCAGTGTTGGCACAGTCATAACACCTATGTTGGGCTCTTTCCTTGCCAGTCATGAATGGAATGGGGCGAGGAAAGTGTTTTCCCTTGAGATGTACTCAATGTCTACTGATGTGATGACTTGGTGTCCCACTGATTATGCTTAATTTGTCAACAAGTTGATGTCAGAATGTCTTACCAAAGTCCTTTAATTTTGGCTATTGGCTAGTCTTCTTAAGTACATAATTGAAGGTATTCATCATTTACATGCCAAGCAAGTGGAAAAACAGTTTAATATACCACTTTGAGCTCTTTTTGACACACTCAGCACAGCTGATAAGCATATTGCATTGATCTACATGTCTAATCTTCTGATTGTACTTCACAATGCAGACTGGTTTTTTCCACTTTCTTGCCACCATTTCTTTTCACTGTGTACCATTTTGTCTTTATAGACAATGGAAAGCATGTGCACAACATCCCATTTCACATAAAATGCTGTTACACCAATGTAATGCTAATTCACTTTCAACTTTGGGTGGTGTTGGCATTCATTTTTGCTTTTCCTAAACTATCCCATATGCACCAGTGTTCTGTTGATTTGAATACTGAAATTTTTTTTGGCTAGTATACCAATTATCCAGTTGCGATATATGACCTTTGCCTAAATGACCTGACATGAAAGTCTTCACAGTGGATCCTGAGACACTGAATTCCTCATCACAATTGATTTCAGTGTTTTTTGGTGTATGTTAAAACATCATGTATGTAGTCACATGCTACATTACAAAATATAAAACATGTCACTCCACCAGATCAATGGTGTTTTGAATAAATGTATCGTTTGAATCCGTCTCTGTTTCTGCTACATGGGAAACACATCAGAGCACAAATTTGAAGTGACTTATATTTCTCTTTGAATTTCCCATAGAGATCATTGAGCACTGATCAAATATTCTGTAATTTGTCATTACCTGCAAAATGAGGGAGTCTAAAAAGCTGCAGAAAGTTATTTTACTTATTTATTTATTTTGCTTTGTCACTGTCTCACGCGTTTGTGAGGTAGCGCAAGGAAACAGACAAAAGAAATGGCCCAACCCACCCCCATACACAATGTATATACATACACGTCCACACACGCAAATATACATACCTATACATCTCAATGTACACATATATATATACACACAAACATATACATATATACCCATGCACACAATTCACACTGTCTGCCTTTATTCATTCCCATCGCCACCTCGCCACACATGGAATACCATCCCCCTCCCCCCTCATGTGTGCGAGGTAGTACTAGGAAAAGACAACAAAGGCCCCATTCGTTCACACTCAGTCTCTAGCTGTCATGCAATAATGCCCGAAACCACAGCTCCCTTTCCACATCCAGGCCCCACACAACTTTCCATGGTTTACCCCAGACGCTTCACATGCCCTGATTCAATCCACTGACAGCACGTCAACCCCGGTATACGACATCGATCCAATTCACTCTATCTATTCCTTGCCCTCCTTTCACCCTCCTGCATGTTCAGGCCCCGATCACACAAAATCGTTTTCACTCCATCTTTCCACCTCCAATTTGGTCTCCCACTTCTCCTCGTTCCCTCCACCTCCGACACATATATCCTCTTGGTCAATCTTTCCTTACTCATTCTCTCCATGTGACCAAACCATTTCAAAACACCCTCTTCTGCTCTCTCAACCATGCTCTTTTTATTTCCACACATCTCTCTTACCCTTACATTACTTACTCGATCAAACCACCTTACACCACACATTGTCCTCAAACATCTCATTTCCAGCACATCCACCCTCCTGCGCACAACTCTATCCATAGCCCACGCCTCGCAACCATACAACATTGTTGGAACCACCATTCCTTCAAACATACCCATTTTTGCTTTCCGAGATAATGTTCTCGACTTCCACACATTCTTCAAGGCTCCCAGGATTTTCGCCCCCTCCCCACCCTATGATTCACTTCCGCTTCCATGGTTCCATCCGCTGCCAGATCCACTCCCAGATATCTAAAACACTTTACTTCCTCTAGTTTTTCTGCATTCAAACTTACCTCCCAATTGACTTGACCCTCAACCCTACTGTACCTAATAACCTTGCTCTTATTCACATTTACTCTTAACTTTCTTCTTTCACACACTTTACCAAACTCAGTCACCAGCTTCTGCAGTTTCTCACATGAATCAGCCACCAGCACTGTATCATCAGCAGAAAGTTATCTTTGATTTTTATGATAAACTTGAGCTCAAAAATCTCTTCAGTGTTCTAATATTCATTTTCTCAAGTGTCTTATTGTGGGCCGTCATTATCACTGAACAATATATAGGAATTTAAACATTTCATTTTGTGTGGTGTTAGTGAACTTGGACAGTCTACTCCTTGGAGATGTTGGCTGTGTTTCCTTCACTTAACTGTAATAGCAATTTGTCTCAGTCACTATCATGTTCGTTAAATCACTGGCAAAATGTTATAATCCAGGTCCTCAGAATTTTTAAAGACAGAAAAAGTTCTTGTCATTCCTGAATCAATTTTACCATAAACAAATGTGTTGGAATGAAGTCAGATGGTCAGTGCAGCATTGCTGCAGTTTCCTTTTGCCTTTACCTCCCCGTCTCACTTTGGGACTAGGCTTATCTTCACCCTCAGTGCTTGCAATATCATGCACTTCTTCCTCCTGGCTTTCTTCTTCCACATCATGAAAACTTCATCCACTTACTTCACGATCACTCTCCTCTAAACTTTCTGAAGCAGGTGTATTTGATGAGTCCATATAATTAATATGGGTAAAACTGAAAGTTGATGGAGAGAGATGGGTGATTATTGGTGCATATGCACCTGGGCATGAGAAGAAAGATCATGAGAGGCAAGTGTTTTGGGAGCAGGTAAATGAGTGTGTTAGTGGTTTTGATGCACGAGACCGGGTTATAGTGATGGGTGATTTGAATGCAAAGGTGAGTAATGTGGCAGTTGAGGGAATAATTGGTATACATGGGGTGTTCAGTGTTGTAAATGGAAATGGTGAAGAGCTTGTAGATTTATGTGCTGAAAAAGGACTGGTGATTGGGAATACCTGGTTTAAAAAGTGAGATATACATAAGTATACGTATGTAAGTAGGAGAGATGGCCAGAGAGCGTTATTGGATTACGTGTTAATTGACAGGCGCGCGAAAGAGAGACTTTTGGATGTTAATGTGCTGAGAGGTGCAACTGGAGGGATGTCTGATCATTATCTTGTGGAGGCTAAGGTGAAGATTTGTATGGGTTTTCAGAAAAGAAGAGTGAATGTTGGGGTGAAGAGGGTGGTGAGAGTAAGTGAGCTTGGGAAGGAGACTTGTGTGAGGAAGTACCAGGAGAGACTGAGTACAGAATGGAAAAAGGTGAGCACAATGGAAGTAAGGGGAGTGGGGGAGGAATGGGATGTATTTAGGGAATCAGTGATGGCTTGCGCAAAAGATGCTTGTGGCATGAGAAGCATGGGAGGTTGGTTGATTAGAAAGGTTAATGAGTGGTGGGATGAAGAAGTAAGATTATTAGTGAAAGAGAAGAAAGAGGCATTTGGACGATTTTTGCAGGGAAAAAATGCAGTTGAGTGGGAGATGTATAAAAGAAAGAGACAGGTCAAGAGAAAGGTGCAAGAGGTGAAAAAGAGGGCAAATGAGAGTTGGGGTGAGAGAGTATCATTAAATTTTAGGGAGAATAAAAAGATGTTCTGGAAGGAGGTAAATAAAGTGCGTAAGACAAGGGAGCAAATGGGAACTTCAGTGAAGGGCGCAAATGGGGTGGTGATAACAAGTAGTGGTGATGTGAGAAGGAGATGGAGTGAGTATTTTGAAGGTTTGTTGAATGTGTTTGATGATAGAGTGGCAGATATAGGGTGTTTTGGTAGATGTGGTGTGCAAAGTGAGAGGGTTAGGGAAAATGATTTAGTAAACAGAGAAGAGGTAGTAAAAGCTTTGTGGAAGATGAAAGCCGGCAAGGCAGCAGGTTTGGATGGTATTGCAGTGGAATTTATTAAAAAAGGGGGTGACTGTAATGCTGACTGGTTGGTAAGGTTATTTAATGTATGTATGACTCACTGTAATGCTGACAGGTTGGTAAGGTTATTTAATGTATGTATGACTCATGGTGAGGTGCCTGAGGATTGGCGGAATGCGTGCATAGTGCCATTGTACAAAGGCAAAGGGGATAAGAGTGAGTGCTCAAATTACAGAGGTATAAGTTTGTTGAGTATTCCTGGGAAATTCCATGGGAGGGTATTGATTGAGAGGGTGAAGGCATGTACAGAGCATCAGATTGGGGAAGAGCAGTGTGGTTTCAGAAGTGGTAGAGGATGTGTGGATCAGGTGTTTGCTTTGAAGAATGTATGTGAGAAATACTTAGAAAAGCAAATGGATTTGTATGTAGCATTTATGGATCTGGAGAAGGCATATGATAGAGTTGATAGAGATGCTCTGTGGAAGGTATTAAGAATATATGGTGTGGGAGGCAAGTTGTTAGAAGCAGTGAAAAGTTTTTATCGAGGATGTAAGGCATGTGTACGTGTAGGAAGAGAGGAAAGTGATTGGTTCTCAGTGAATGTAGGTTTGCGGCAGGGGTGTGTGATGTCTCCATGGTTGTTTAATTTGTTTATGGATGGGGTTGTTAGGGAGGTGAATGCAAGACTTTTGGAAAGAGGGGCAAGTATGAAGTCTGTTGTGGACGAGAGAGCTTGGGAAGTGAGTCAGTTGTTGTTCGCTGATGATACAGTGCTGGTGGCTGATTCATGTGAGAAACTGCAGAAGCTGGTGACTGAGTTTGGTAAAGTGTGTGAAAGAAGAAAGTTAAGAGTAAATGTGCATAAGAGCAAGGTTATTAGGTACAGTAGGGTTGAGGGTCAAGTCAATTGGGAGGTAAGTTTGAATGGAGAAAAATTGGAGGAAGTAAAGTGTTTTAGATATCTGGGAGTAGATCTGGCAGCGGATGGAACCATGGAAGCGGAAGTGAATCATAGGGTGGGGGAGGGGGCGAAAATCCTGGGAGCCTTGAAGAATGTGTTGAAGTCGAGAACATTATCTCGGAAAGCAAAAATGGGTATGTTTGAAGGAATAGTGGTTCCAACAATGTTGTATGGTTGTGAGGCGTGGACTATGGATAGAGTTGTGCGCAGGAGGGTGGATGTGCTGGAAATGAGATGTTTGAGGACAATGTGTGGTGTGAGGTGGTTTGATCGAGTAAGTAATGTAAGGGTAAGAGAGATGTGTGGAAATAAAAAGAGCGTGGTTAAGAGAGCAGAAGAGGGTTTTTTTGAAATGGTTTGGTCCTATGGAGAGAATGAGTGAGGAAAGATTGACCAAGAGGATATATGTGTCGGAGGTGGAGGGAACGAGGAGAAGTGGGAGACCAAATTGGAGGTGGAAAGATGGAGTGAAAAAGATTTTGTGTGGTCGGGGCCTGAACATGCAGGAGGGTGAAAGGCGGGCAAGGAATAGAGTAAATTGGATCGATGTGGTATACTGGGGTTGACGTGCTGTCAGTGGATTGAATCAGGGCATGTGAAGCGTCTGGGGTAAACCATGGAAAGTTGTGTGGGGCCTGGATATGGAAAGGGAGCTGAGTTTTCGGGCATTATTGCATGACAGCTAGAGACTGAGTGTGAACGAATGGGGCCTTTGTTGTCTTTTCCTAGTGCTACCTCGCACACATGAGGGGGGAGGGGGATGGTATTCCATGTGTGGCGAGGTGGCGATGGGAATGAATAAAGGCAGACAGTGTGAATTGTGTGCATGGGTATATATGTATGTGTCTTGTGTGTGTATATATATGTGTACATTGAGATGTATAGATATGTATATTTGCATGTGTGGACGTGTATGTATATACATTGTGTATGGGGGTGGGTTGGGCCATTTCTTTCGTCTGTTTCCTTGTGCTACCTCGCAAATGCGGGAGACAGCGACAAAGCATAATAATATAATAATAATAATAATAATAATTTGGGTTTTCTTATTTGGCTCTCGTGAGGCAAAGTTGTTATACTGCATGCTTCAACCTTGTGAGTAGAAATGTATGTGACTAATGCATGGAAATATCTTCTAAAATGCCAGTAAGTGAATTCTGACAAATTAACACACCCTAATGCCTGGACAGACTTTTTAAACAGGAGACCCCACATACAGGATACTTGCAATCAACACCCAGAAGTGAAACATCCCAAAAAGGGATATCAGCAGCTAATGGGTTAAACAGAGACAAGAAAAGTTAGAATATTAGTAGAAGTTGGCTGCTGTTTGAAGGTTATGTGTTTGTCATGTTTTGTAATGTTGCCTTCAAATTAGATTGATGCCTTTACCAGAGGATTTTGGCATCCCTCTGGATCATGCTTCATTTATAGTTAAAAGCAAAGTGTTTAGTATTGCCAAATCTGCAGATTTCAGTGAAGATGTGAAATGTGATTATCATAGCATCTGCACTTCTTCATCCCTAAGAGGTGCTCAGTGTGGCATTTGTGGATTTTGACATTTGATTTGGCTGGTATATTTATTGAACAACACCTGACGCCTCAGTTTCCCTTGTTAAAGACAAGGTATCACCACTTGAAACATGAGGAAAAGGAGGGTAAATTTCTTTTTTTGTTTAAGGGCAGACTATTATATGTTACAGGACCTTGGGTTTAAAACTAATGATTTCTAACTAGTAGAGAATGCTCCATAATCATCCCTCGCCTCATACATGTCTGGGTAGCCAAATCCTGACCCATACTGTGTACATGCTGACACTGTTATAGGCTTATGATGGTCAGAAGAGGTTAGCTTACTGTAGAAGGTTGCGCTTCTAACCCAGGAATTAGGCCTGACCACAGCACTGGAACTGGGGACTCTAGTTCTACAAATTTCATTCCCACAAAAATTGCACATGATCCACCCCCCATAAATGGGAATGGAGTTAGATAGAAGTTAGACAGATTAATAAATAGATAGATAAATAAATAGACTGATAGACAGATAGGTTAAGAAATAGACAGATAGATAGATATAGATTTTTAAATGACAGGATATTGATCCACATCTGCCAAGTGTAAAAGATTAATCCCTGAGATGTGAAGTATTTGTATTGTGTTTTTTTTTCTCAGGTAAGATGTGACAGTGGTGTTGAAGAAGGAAGTGAAATTAGCATATACTATGATCCAATGATATGTAAACTGGTGTGTTACGGAGACACCAGAGAAGAAGCAGTTGAAAGGAGCGTTAAAGCTTTAGATGCTTATGTGATCAGAGGTATGGAATCAATTTGTTTTCTATCTGTTATTATTAGATACATTCTTAATATTATTGGGTAGATCAGTAAAGTACTTTGCACAGTGGCAATATTGTAACCAATGAGGTAGGAGGTGCTGTTACTGTGGATAGTAAGAGAAGCTTGAAATTGGGAAAAGTTATTTTCAGTACTTTGAGGGGATACACTAGTTTAACTAGAATATCCAGGTCTCAAGCCATTTTCTCATGTCACCTTGTTATTACACCCCTTACGGGTGGAACTAAATGGGGTGGCATTGCCTGACTACATCAGGGCAATACTTTTAAGTTTAGACAAACTTCTGAGGAGTGCTGTCACTTTTTAGTTTCTTTTACAATTTTGGAGCCTTGCTGCCTCAGGAGACACTGTACTGGAGTTGCCCTCTGCCAGTGACCTGTCATGGGTGATGCACAAAAGGCTAAGAAGCGGCACTGGAGTGTACCAGTTATGCCGAAGATTGAAAGAGACAGTCGATTGAGGGTGATGGTGCTGAATATGAGTGGGATGACTGGTGAGAGTAAAAGGGGTAAGCTTGTGGAGGGGTTTAAAAGTCTTAATGTGGATATGCTAGGGATTGAGGAAACCCATATCCTAGGGTAGGGTGTGTAGAGTGAAAATGTTATGGGAGGGCATGGATGGAGGTTTGGTATGGACAGAAATGAGTGAAAATTACTGGGGAAGAGGAAAAGAAGGATGTGCAGTTATGCTATCACCAAGAGTGTGGGAGGATGTTACAGAGTGTAGATGGAATGGGTCAAGGATAGTGTTGGAGAAAGGAAAGATTGGGATTGTGAAGTATGCATGGATATATGTGCTCATGAATATGAAGACTGTACAAGGTGAGGATGAAACGAAGCTTTTCTAAAGAAATTTGAATGATTGTATAAACAGTTTTGAGAGAAATGCGTTTGTAGTTGGTGATATGAATGTGAAAGTGGGATGTGATAAAATTGGTGAAATAGTTGATAAATGGGAAGTGCCTGGAGTAATGAGAATGGGACTAATCTTGTGGTATTTGTGCTGAGAGCGGGTTTATTCCTTTCAAACACCTTTTTTCTGCACAAGATGATCCACAGATATGTATGGATGAGGAATGATGGAAGAAAGAGCAAAAGGCCGTTATTGACTCTATTGCAATGGATGAAAGATTGAGAGAGGTCGTGCTAGATGCTAGAATCGTGAGAGGATTCTTTGGAGACACCATTTTGCGGTTCTTGTGGGGATGAGGATCAAGGAGAAGAGGAGGTATGGTGTAAGGAAGAATGGAGAGGTAAAAGTGTTGGCAAGTGAGAAGATGAATCAGAAAAAATGCTGGGAGGAGTATGAGAGGAAGGTAACTGAAAGCTGAGATGGAAGTGTAGTAAATGTAGAGATGCAGTCATGTGTGAATGAGGTGTTTAAAAGGTTTAGAGAAATGCTATTAAAGGTTGCAGAATAAGTAGTTGGATACAAGGTAGTGAGACATAAGAACAAAAAGGGTAATACATGGTGGACAGAAGAGATGAGAAATGCTGTGTGTAAGAGAAGAAAAAGGCATATGGTAGATTGCTCAATAGGAATGTGCTAGTGGAAGTTCAGCACAGGAGGAGGAAAGAATACATAATATGTGAGCAGAATGTTAAGAAGCTGATAGAGTAGATGAAGATTTTGGAAGGAGGTTAAGTGAAAAGTTTTGGGATAATAAGACTATTTTAGAAGGAAGTGAAAAAGGAAAGAGGTCGATGTAAGAGTGGAAATGTCAGTGTGAGAAGTAAGAAGGGGGAGTTGTTGAATCAAAAGGAGGAAGTGAAAGGGAGATGGAAAGAGTATTTTGAAGAACTGGTGGATGTGTGAAAAGGGGAGGTAGCAGTTGTTACATGCATGGGTATGGAGGATGCAAGTGCAAGGGTTTAAAGCAAAAAGGGAGGTAAGAAGGGCAATAATGAGGTTAAAGGTAGGAGAGGCACCTGGAGTGGATGGGATTATGGCAGAAATGCTAAGTATGGAGGAGAAAGTGTGATAGAGTGGATGCATGGAAACAGAGGGTTGTGACTGGGGATTGGGTAAAAGCAATTATTATTCCTTTATTCAAAGGAAAAGGTGCTAAGGATGCATGTAGCAAATATAGGGGAATAATTCTGGGGATAGGGGAGAAAGAATACTTCCCACGTATTCCCTTCGTGTCGTAGAAGGCGACTAAAAGGGGAGGGAGCGGGTGGCTGGAAATCCTCCCCTCTCGTTTTTTTTTTAATTTTCCAAAAGAAGGAACAGAGAAGGGGGCCAGGTGAGGATATTCCCTCTAAGGCCCAGTCCTCTGTTCTTAACGCCACCTCGCTTATGGGGGAAATGGCGAATAGTATGAAAGAAAAGAAAGAAAATTCTGTTAAGTAGATCAGGAAAAGTGTATGCAAGAATATTAATTGATAGAGTGATGGAAGTGACTGAATGCTGAATAAGTTTGGGAAAAGGTAAAGGATGTATGGATCAGAGTTTTGCAGTAAGGATGACTGTGGAAAAGTATTTAGTGAAAGTTAAGAAGTTCTATGCTACTTTTATGGATCTGGAGAAAGTGTATGACAGAGTCAAGTGGAATGCTTTATGGAATGTGTTAAGGATATATGGTATAGGACAACTGTTGGATGGTTTGAAAGCCTTCTATAGAGGAACAAGTACATAAGAGTGGATGGAGAGCTGAGCAAAAGTTTTGTGATACATGGAGGTGTGGGGCAGGGCTGTGTGATGTCACCATGGCTTTTTAATGTATATATGGATGGAGTAATAAGAGAGTGAAACCAAAACTAGGGAAGGGCAGGTGCAGAGATGGAGTGTGGCTAGTGGCAAGCCTTTTTGTGGATGATACTGTGTTGTTTACTGAGAGTGAAGAGGAGTTGCAGAGGGTTGTAAGTGTGTTTTATGACATGTGCAAGCATAGGCGATTGAAGGTAAATGCAAGTAAAAGTAAAGTAATGTTGTGTGAAAGGTTACAGAGTGAAAATATAGATTTCATAAAACCATATAGAGTCAAAGAAGGAAGTGTATTAAATTTTGCTTTGGATATGGGAGAGAGAGAGAGAGAGAGAGAGAGAGAGAGAGAGAGAGAGAGAGAGAGAGAGAGAGAGAGAGAGAGAGAGAGACTGGGGGAAGTGAGAGAATTTAGGTATCTAGGAGCCTATGCCTCCCAATCATACAATATTGTGAGGATTACTATACCTTCTAACATGTCCCTTTTTGCCCTCTCAGGTATTGATTCCTCTTTCCAGACATTCTTGATCTCAGAACCTTTGCCCCGTCACCCAACTCATTTCAGTAACCATGATTCCATTTGATGCCTCTTTTACTCTCAGGTAACTGAAATGCTTTAGTTCCTCCAAAGTTTTCTCAAAACTCACTCTTTCCTCAGTTAAACTGTCTGTCTACTCTGCTAAACCTAATGACCTTGCTTTTATTCACATTTACTCTCAACTTTCTCCTTTCGCATACCTTTCCAAACTCAGTCACCAACTTATGAAGTTTCTCACTTGAATCTGTCGTCATTTCTGTGTTATCAGCAAACAACTGACTCACTTCCCAAACCCCTTTACCCCATACAGACTGCCTACTTACCCCTCTCTGTAAGACTCTTGCATTAGATCCTTCATCACTCCATCCATAATCACATTAAACAGCCATGGTGACATCACACACCCCTGCTGCAAACCAACCTTCACCTGGAACCACTCACTCTTCTTTCATCCTGCTTGCACACACCCATGATAAAAACTTCTCACTGCTTATAGCAGCTTCCCTCTCATGCTATATTCTTACAAGACCTTCCACAAGGCATCTCTGCCAACCTTATCATATCCTTTCTCCAGATCTGTAAATGCCACATTCAATCCTTCTATTTCCTTAAGTATTTCTCACACAAGTATTTTCCACACACATTTTTTAAGGCAAATGCCTGATCCTCTTCTGAAACCACATTGTTCCTTCCAAGTCTCATGCTTTGTACATACTTTCACCTTCTCAATCACCACTCTCTCATACAACTTACCATGTACACTCAAACAAGTGTAGTTTGAACAGTCACCTTTGTTCCTCTTGCTTTTATGCAGTGGCATTATACATGCATTTTGCCAGTCTTCAGGCACCTTCCCATGAGCTATACATACACCAAAAATAGACCAATCAACAACACAGTCACTCCCCTTCCATAAGAAATTCAACTGCAGTATCCTCCACTCCTGTTGCCTGTCACATTTTCTCTCAAACAAGGCTTTCACCCTCTTTCTTCTCTTCACCAAACCCCTTTCCATGACTTTCACCTCTCATACCTCAATGACCTAGACACCCAACATCTTCTTTCATGTCATCAGACTCATTCAACAGTGTTTCAACATACTCTTTCCATCTCCTCACCTTATCATTACTTGTTACCACTTCCCCTTTTGCCCACTTCTCTGATGTTCCCATTTGTTCTCGCTTTCCTTATTCCAATAACCTCCTTCCAAAACATCTTATTCTTCCAGAAGTTTACTGATGCTCACTCTCATTTGCCCTCTTTTTCAACCCATGCACCTTTCTCTTGACCTCTTGCTGCTTTCCCTTATACATCTCCCAATCATTTGCAGTCCCTCCCTGTGAGTACCATCCATATACTTCTTTTCTTTTTCACTGGCAACTTTGTCATCCCACCACTAACAACCCTCTCTTGCTGGTTTATTCTCATGTCTGAGTCTTATGATTAAGTTAGTAAGCATGTCTCCCAGTCACTTCACTGTTCATGGGCCTTTGAAAAACTAAGCTCGACTGTTATATGATATACATGGTAAGTGAAAGATTTTTGGCAAAAAATCTTAGGTTGACCATTTCTTAAGATCACTGGTAACACATGTATGATGAAATATACTTAAATAGTTTTTCAAAATAATGCTCCAAAAAAAGGGGTGTGTCTCATACAGGTGCATCTTAAATGTCACAAAATGCAGTTTATAATTTAGGATAGTTAGGAGATAAGATATTAAACAGCATTAATTAGACATTTATATACTGACTATAGGACAGTGCCTGTAGGACATAAAAACGAATGGAGTCAGTGCTTGGGTAGTAAGAATTTACCTGTGGTAGTGAATGATTATGAAGGTTACAGTGGAGTGAACATGAATAGTAAGGGTATAGTATGGTCTGGGTTTGGTTAATAAGATGAAATAGAATTAGTGTTTGGATGCATATATAGAATTAGTGTTTAGATAGTAAAGATAGGATGGGGTCATTGAGGTGCCAAATCTGTCTCCTTTTTATATTCATTTTTTGAGAGGACGTAGCTCACGGCTGGAGTGGTCTATTGCCATTTGAAAGGGCATTGCACCATTGATTTGATTTTGAAGTTAAAGTGATGCAGGCAGAGATTGTCATAGTAATATAATTAGTAATGGACATGTACAGATCATCCTTACTCGGAGAATACAGATGCTTCTTTGTTTAGATTTTATGACATCTTGCATATTATCTCAAAGCTTGAGAAAAATACTTTTGTGGTTTATTCGAATTGCTACTTGGTTTTGAATGCAGAAAGGCCTGCTAGATGTGGAAGTAAAAGTGTTTTTAAAGTCTATAAGAATTTTTCTCTAACAAATATGATCTCCACTCAGGTATGTAGCCTAACTTACAATTTAATTCACATTACCAGATCATATTTCTGTGTCTTAATGATCCCAGCAGGTCCATCGATGCTAGGGTCGGCCAAGTTAAATGGTCGAAAGTAATGAGAAATTTTTTCAACAGGTGTAACTCACAATATCCCCCTTTTACGAGACATACTAACTGAGGACTGTTTTCTCTCTGGTAACATTTCTACAAATTATTTACCAGAAGTTTATCCAGATGGTTTTAAAGGAAAACAACTGTCATCAAGGGAACAGGTAGGTGACAGCTTTTTTGTATATACCATATTGAGCTCAGGTGACTTTCTCTGACTTCATTTTTATGACAATGCTTTTCAGAGAAGGCAGATGCTAGTTCAGGAGAATATTCTGTCCATTAATTGGGGAGTAATGAATATTAAGAACAAGGAACAGGAACTAAGGGATAGATCTATGGTAGAGGGAAACAGCTGTAGAGTAGAGAATGAAGTTAAACAGAGGTCTGGGGACTCTGAATCAGATATATGGAGTAACATCAAATTGTACCATAGAGGGAGTTTAATCAACTGGAAACAGGACAGTAAGGAAAGTGTTTGTTGACCAGCTTACAGAATGCTTAAGAGGGCAAAGATTGTTCAAAATTAATCAGTATAGATGAAAATGCAGATTCTTGGTAAGATAAAAGCTAAGGAGAAAAAGTATTGTGAATTCAGGAGATAGCTGACATGTAGCCCTTTCATTAACCGAGAGAGACTGTTCAGAGTGAGGGTAGCTAATGTTAGTTGGAGATAATTCTTGAGCTGGAAGGAGAACAGCTTCCTAACAAAGAAAGAAGGATAGCTAAGAAAAGTGTGTGTCAAAAAGTTGCCTGATTTGATGAGATTGACAAATAATAGCTAGGATAGGCAGAACTGATAGATGCAGGTACTGCATAAAGGAAGGCAACTGGACTCCAGCTGTTTTTGGCTGAGTTGCAAGTGAAAAGCCACCTTGAGCAAGGCAGTAGCATGATAGCATCATCTTTTGATGAAGGGGAGTACTTTCCTGTTGAGGATCTTCTCACTTCAAGGAAGACATTCAATTACCTGTTGCTAGAAGTAGAGTGACCTTGAAGCTGCAGAGCCATTTAGTGAAAGGGGTCCTGAGGTTATATAATGATGATGCACATATGGATGACCACTGAGAATTTCTTCTGATATGGAGTTATGTAGTTAGGAAATGCAAAAGCTGGCAAAGAAACTTAACAAAATCTCAATTCAGTAGATGATAAACTAAGAGATGATTAAGACATAGCTAGAGAATTCAGAGAAAAAGAAATGGGAGGAATCACATGAAGCCAAATGGTGGAACAAATCTCTTACAGTACTAGCTCAGACGGGTCAAGATTGTCAAATGATATAAGCCTCACTTTAAAAATCATGTTGATGAACGTGGATGGACTGGTAGTAAATGATAAAAAGCTAGAATACAGGGAAAATGTCAGGGAAAGTGATCTTGATATAGTTTGTGTAATGGAGACCAAACCAATTAAAGAGGTAAAGTCTGGCCTTATCACTTCATAAAGGGATAGGAGATATGTCTATCTTAACATCTTAATGTTAGATTCTGAGAAACAGTAATGGGTGGCCCATTCAGACTGTATGCAATGGAAAGAATTATGAAGGAAAGAGATACCTAATGAAGCTGAAAAGAAATTGCAGTGATTCTGAAGTATGTAACATAAACAGTGAGGAACATTCAGGTTGATGATTGAAGCTCCCAAGAGATGGTAACATTCTGATAATTGGAAATTTCAGTTACAAATAAATAGACAAGCAAAACTTGGATTAGCCTGTAATTAGTCAGACACAGGTTCCTAGAATACATACTGGAAAACATCCTTTATCAACATGCCACTTAGCATACAAGGGTCACATGAAGTAATGAAATTTGAAAATATCAGATGAGACACTCGTTGGAAAAAGTGATCATGTAATGCCTGAATGTGATTATTTGATGAGGGAGGATAACCTTCCAAGACAAGAAGTACTGAGGCAACCCTGCATTTCAACCAATTAACTCTTAGGAAACATCTCTCAAAGAACTATTCATCATCACCTGCAAAAGGACCTTCACATTTCCTCCAGCAAGCCAACTGCCAAACCCCTGCTTATGAAAGACAAACTACTTGCATTTTAAAGAAATACAAAGACTGGAGTGAGTAGTAGAGCAAGATGTGTTCCAATGTAGGTTCCTACAGGTGTGTACAATCGAGGCAGGAAAGGATGAGGGGACAGGGTGCCAGCCTGTATGACTCGTTTCATAGTGAAGAGATTGAAGCACCCAGACAGTGTGATGATCTGGGGTTGCATTAGTGGTGCAGTAGGTAGGGGAGGGTCGTACTTCTTATCTAACGACAGTACAATGATGGAGAGCAGTACAGGAAGGTGCTAAGGGACTATCTGGCTCCCTTTTATGAGGTTCATTGGTGCAATCACTATTCAGGATATTGCCCCATGCCATTAGGCTAGAAAGGGGTTGAATTGGGTATCAGAGAAAAATATTTAACTGCTGGAGTGGATTGAGAACTACCCATACCTTAACAAAATTGAGAACTGCTGGAACCAGGTGAAAGTCAAGCTTGCTTCCTGTAACACCTCATCACTGCCTCTCCTCATTCAGAAGGTCAAGACTCTATGGACCCAAAACATGGACCTAGAATACTTCAGAGACCTTGCCAATTCCTTGCCCAGATATCTGCATATGGTAATCATGGCCTTAGAAAATATGACAAATTACTGAAATGTAAGTGTGACATTGCCTTAAAAAACAAAAAAAAAAAAGGGGGGGACAAGGTTTTTTTAAGCAGATACTGTACAAAGAATCAGTTAGGACATGGATACCATTAATTTGTAAAAATTAAGGGTAGAGATTCTGTGATTCTGTAGCCAGTCTGCATTTGAAAGGTGTAAGAGAACAGGAGACTAGGTCTGCAAGATAGAGTAGAAAGGAGGAATTCTAAAGTAAAATTGTAGATAAAGCAAGGGATGATTAAAAACTATTTCATAAACTCGTCAGGAACAGATATCAGTTGAAGAGCTACTGACTAGACTAAAGGATTTAGAAGGTAGAACTACTGTGGATGATAAAGAAATAGGCAAGGAGCTGAATGAATTAAGTTTTTCACTATGAAAGACACTATTGCCCTAGAACCATCAGTATTGGATGGAGAAGGTCTTGAAAGGCACTGAAACTGGAGAACTGCTCCTAGGGGAGCTCCTTTAGAGAGTAAGAGTTTTAAGAGTGGAGCCTTTATTTTTAACTCTTGCTTGTCAGGCAGCTGAGAAAGTGGCTAACATTCTTTTGTAATTATTATGGAGGGTAAAGTCTGGCATCTTTTGTGTGAGGATATGTCTTGGGATGATGTTGATTGCTTTATTGATATCTCTTGCCACTAATGCTGTGCAGAAAGGGGTTTGTACATAGTTAAATCTAAACAGGGAGTGTATTTGCATTGTGGTAAAGGAGTGATTTGGTATAAAGCCATGCAGTGTGGATGAGTGGGATATTTTGATTGATTCTCTTGTGGATATTTTTTAGGGTGTTTGAATAGTGACGACTGCAGCAACATAAGGTAGCAAAAGGGGGACTTGGGTGGTTTGGAGCATATAAGGTTGAGTATTGTGTTACAAGTGTTCTGAAGTTTAGGATTTTATTGTGTAACCAGGAATGGTTAAGGATATTGCATAAATGATTGAATTGCAATTGGTTGGAATTTTTTTTGAAGTATGATATACTGTCAGTGTTTGTTGCTAGGGAGTTCTAGAAGGTTTAAATTGTATTAAAAGTTGAGTAGTTGATGTGCTTTATTGGGGTTTGATAGATTTGTAGCTAATTTTTTGTAGTGTTTCATGAGATTGTTTGTTTTTCGATATTAGGAATATTTTTGGTTAGGATGACTGTGCTTCATGTGTGGGAGCTGGGGTGATGTAGGACATGGTGATTCCTTTTATCATTCACCAGCTTTGGTTGCTTTTAGCTTTATAATCCATTGTGTTAAGGAAGGAGTAACAGTTTGTTGTATAGGTTAGTGCTGTTGTTATTTACAGTCTAGAGTTGTTTTCTATCTCTGTTGGTGGTGAGTGGTTTTGTCTGGGCATGTCTTTTTTGTTGCATTTTATGCCCTTTTGGTATGTGCCTCTTGCTGGCTTGGTTGATGTCAGTAATGTGGGACTTGGCATGTTATGGGAATAAGAAATTATGTGTGATGAAGATTTGGAGCTTAGTGCTTGCCAATGCACATACTTATTGACTTACTTCCTATCTCAGGAGTCTCTTCTATCTTTCTGAGGCTCCTGCAGCACTCATGAAGGTGGCCACATCTTTTGTTCATGACTATAGGTCATAAAGTGCAGTGATATAATGTGCTGGGAGTTCAGGGCACTTAAGTAGTAAGTGCTTGGTGTCTTTTTTATGGTAGGGTTTAGGGATATGCTGAAAGGGTGTTTGTAGTGTTTTACTGTCCAGAGCATAGATATGAAAAAGTGACTCATGCTTGTCTGGGGAGTACGGCTTCTGATGGGTGTATATATTGCGGGATGGAGTTTAAGACTGAGATGGGAGGGTAGTTGTTTAGTGATTGTTGAGTTATTTAAGTGTGTATTTGTCTTGTCAATCTTATATTTATTGGGGGTACTGAGATCTGTGAGTACAGTTTACTTGAGTGAAAGGCAGAGGTAAGCTTTTTATTTTTACTTGGGTGTTCACAGTTAGGTATGGTGTGGTGTTGATGGGAGGGATTTAGTGCTGTTGCATAGAACTGAGTACTAAGCATTTTGAAGTGGGAATGTATTGGGAGAATCTTTGTTTCTTTGTGTAGGTGTTGAGTGTTTGAGGTAGCTAGGCTGTAGAGATTGTTTTGAGTGTACTATTTTGTGTGGTTTGCAACTTTGTTGTAAATGTTTTTGGGAGGACAGATGAGGCAGGTGAGATATAGTTTAAAGTCAAATGGATGAATTGTTTGCAGTGGATTTTAAGAAAATTCTTTTTCTTGTCCAGATCTGGTGACAGTTAGTGTTCTGATAGCATTTAATGTGTGTGTTGCATTTGTGTTAATGTTATTGGTGTGAAGTGAATTTCATGTAAATGTCATAAATGATGCCCTGCAAAATTGGTGTTTTGTTCAGTGGTGGTGATTATCCAGTCAAAGTGACTAGAGGGTGTGAGCTGGATTCGTGTGTCCAAGGTTAAAATTGGGAGATGCAGACATTCTGTTCTGGATGAGCTGTTTTTCCAGTTGTGTAACAGGTGGTCTGCATATGAATGGACCTTCATATTGCGGTTTGCTGGAGGCAGTGTTAGGTCATGTAAGATATTGAAGAGGGTCAGAGAAAGAACTATTCCTTGGGGATCTCCATTGTAAAGTTTAA
The DNA here is from genome assembly GCF_036320965.1 of Panulirus ornatus. Classification (NCBI taxonomy): domain Eukaryota; kingdom Metazoa; phylum Arthropoda; class Malacostraca; order Decapoda; family Palinuridae; genus Panulirus; species Panulirus ornatus. The sequence continues at coordinate 70,219,210 of NC_092227.1, read as the reverse complement.
TTGTTTGTGGTGAGGCCATTATTATTGACTCTGCTATGGAGTCTAGCTATGAAATTGGGCAACCACTTTTATTCATGTTGGGAATAGTTTCAAATGCTTTGTAGATGTCTGCTGCTGCTGATACTGTGGAGAAAGAGGCTGTGGTTGGTTGAGGTTATCCTGGATATGTTGTAAGAGGTCAGTGTTTTGCATGGTGGTGGAATGCTTGGGTCTGAAATTGTGCTGTAGTAGTGAAAATGAGATGCTTTGTTTCTGCTGTGGATCAGTGTTTCACTGAATTTGGATTCTAAAGATAGAGCTGCTGTAGTGTTGTAGGAGGGGGAGTTAGGTGGTGAGGAGTGTTTTAGGACTGGCATTATGTTGGCAAGTTTCCAAATGTAAGAATTTTGTTGTGTAACCAGCAATGGTTGAAGATACCTGGAAATGTTTGGATTGCAGATGGGCTCTAACTGTTTTATGTGAAATTTTGATATGCTGTTGGGATCTGTGGTAAGGGAGTTCTTTAATGGTAATATTTGTATGTCTATTACCAATTCTATTCTTGTTTGGCATTGATCAACTGCATAACAGTATGCTTCTGATGTGGGAATTAATTTTGTAGGCCAGGGTCTGTCATCCTGACCTTGTGTTTACTATAGAGCAGGAATTTCTAATTTCCTGTGGTTTTTTGGTAAATTTCTAATAAACATTTACTTCACATTGCAGCATTTCTCGCTTTTAATGAAATTCTTGATTTCATTTCAGATGGAGTTGGTGGCACTGCTAGCATCCATACACTTAAAGGACACATTAAGATCACGCAGTTTTATTAATGAAACTCGAATGAAAGTGAACAGTAAGGTACCGACCACATGGAACCTTGTAATAAGGTTTTCAGACAAAGAAGTACCCTGTTCAGTTAAAGCAGTTGATGAGAACTTTAAGGTTAGTTGTATTAAAAGTGTAAGTATTTTGATTTATTTTAGTTACTGAATTTTGCAGTCTGGTTTGTGATTCTCTTTTATTCTTTATTTTCCTGCAGTAACTGCCTTTCCTGCTTTAGTGAGCTAATGTCAGGAACAAATAAAGTCATGTTATTTGCACACATCTAATCTGTAGTTCTCTTTTACATTATAAATAAGCACATTATATTTATATTTATCATATTAACTGCCATCTACCGCGTTAGTAAGGTAGCACCAGGAACAGACTATTTGGGCTGCATTCGCTGACATCCATTTTGTGTCTCTCATGTATAGTGCATCAAAACCACAACTTCTTTCCAGAACCAGGCATCATAGACTTTTCCATGGTTTGCCCATGCTGCTTTACATGTCTTGGTTCAGTCCATTGACAGCACATTGATCCTTGTATACCACATCATTCCAATTCACTCTGTCCTGTGCATGCTTTTGAACCTCCTGCATGTCTAGTCCCTGACAATTCAAAATGTTATTTTCTCTCCATCTTTTCATCTCCGGTTTGGTCCACCTCTTCTCCTCCATTTTTGACATGTATTCTCTTTGTCAACCTCTCCTCACTCATTCTCTCCATATGTCTACACCATTTCAGAACACACTCTTCCACTCTTTCAATCGCAATCTTCTTATTATCACACTTCTCCCTTACACTTTTATTGCTTACTCGATCAAACCACCTCTCACCACATGTTATCCTCAAACATTTCATTTCCAGCACATCTACCCTCATCTATATCCCATGCATCTATACAGCATTGTTGGGACTACTATACCTTTAGACATACCGATTTTTGCCCAATCAGATAATGACCTCTCTTTCCACGCATTCCTCAATGCTTCCAGAACCTTCACCTCTCACCCACCCTATGACTCGCTTCCACTTCCATGATTCCATTTGCTGCCATGTCCACTCCCATGTATCTGAAAATTATTTATTCTTTATTTATTTATTTTGCGTTGTCACTGTCTCCTGTGTTAGCGAGGTAGCGCAAAGAAACAGACGAAAGAATGGCACAACCCACCCACATACACATGTATATACATACACGTCCACACACGCAAAAAATATTATATACCTATACATCTCAATGTAAACATATATATATATATATACACACACAGACATATACATATATACACATGTACATAATTCATACTGTCTGCCTTTATTCATTCCCATCGCCACCCAGCCACACATGGAATAACAACCCCCTCCCCCCCTCATGTGTGCGAGGTAGTTCTAGGAAAAGACAACAAAGGCCCCATTTGTTCACATTCAGTGTATAGCTGTCATGTAATAATGCACCAAAACCACAGCTTCCTTTCCACATCCAGGCCCCACAGAACTTTCCATGGTTTACCCCAGACACTTCACATGCCCTGGTTCAATCCATTGACAGCAAGTCGACCCCGGTATACCACATCGTTCCAGTTCACTCTATTCCTTGCACGCCTTTCACCCTCCTGCATGTTCAGGCCCCGATCACTCAAAATCTTTTTCACTCCATCTTTCCACCTCCAGTTTGGTCTCCCACTTCTCATTCCCTCCATCTCTGACACATATATCCTCTTGGTCAATCTTTCCTCACTCATTCTCTCCATGTGACCAAACCATTTCAAAACACCCTCTTCTGCTCTCTCAACCACACTCTTTTTATTACCACACATCTCTCTTACCCTTACATTACTTACTCGATCAAACCACCTCACACCACATATTGTCCTCAAACATCTCATTTCCAGCACATCCACCCTCCTGCGCACGACTCTATCCATAGCCCACGCCTCGCAACCATACAACATTGTTGGAACCACTATTCCTTCAAACATACCCATTTTTGCTTTCTGAGATAATGACTTCCACACATTTTTCAAGGCTCCCAGAATTTTCGCCCCCTCCCCCACCCTATGATTCACTTCCGCTTCCATGGTTCCATCCGCTGCCAAATCCACTCCCAGATATCTAAAACACTTCACGTCCTCCAGTTTTTCTCCATTCAAACTTACCTCCCAGTTGACTTGACCCTCAACCCTACTGTGCCTAATAACCTTGCTCTTATTCACATTTACTCTCAACTTTCTTCTTTCACACACCTTACCAAACTCAGTCACCAGCTTCTGCAGTTTCTCACATGAATCAGCCACCAGCGCTGTATCATCAGCGAACAACAACTGACTCACTTCCCAAGCTCTCTCATCCACAACAGACTGCATACTTGCCCCTCTTTCCAAAACTCTTGCATTCACGTCCCTAACAACCCCATCCATAAACAAAGTAAACAACCATGGAGACATCACACACCCCTGCCGCAAACCTACATTCACTGAGAACCAATCACTTTCCTCTCTTCCTACACATACACATGCCTTACAACATCCTTGATAAAAACTTTTCACTGCTTCTAACAACTTGCCTCCCACACCATATATTCTTAATACCTTCCACAGAGCATCTCTATCAACTCTATCATATGCCTTCTCCAGATCCATAAATGCTACATACAGATCCCTTTGCTTTTCTAAGTATTTCTCACATACATTCTTCAAAGCAAACACCTGATCCACACATCCTCTACCACTTCTGAAACCACACTGCTCTTCCCCAATCTGATGCTCTGTACATGCCTTCACCCTCTCAGTCAATACCCTCCCATATAATTTCCCATGAATACTCAACAAACTTATACCTCTGTAATTTGAGCACTCACTCTTATCCCCTTTGCCTTTGTACAATGGCACTATGCAAGCATTTTGCCAATCCTCAGGCACCTCACCGTGAATCATACATACATTAAATAGCCTTATCAACCAGTCAACAATACAGTCACCCCCTTTTTTAATAAATTCCACTGCAATACCATCCAAACCCGCTGCCTTGCCGGCTTTCATCTTCCGCAAAGCTTTTACTACCTCTTCTCTGTTTACCAAATCATTTTCCCTAACCCTCTCACTTTGCATACCACCTTGACCAAAACACCCTATATCTGCCACTCTATCATCAAACACATTTCACAAACCTTCAAAATACTAACTCTATCTCCTCACATCACAACTACTTGTTATCACCTCCCCATTAGCCCCCTTCACTGAAGTTCCCATTTGCTCCCTTGTTTTATGCACTTTATTTACCTCCTTCCAAAACATCTTTTTATTCTCCCTAAAATTTAATGATACTCTCTCAACCCAACTCTCATTTGCCCTCTTTTTCATAGAAATAAATATAGGAATGACAGTGCATGGATGAGCACAGTATTTTACCTTTACCACAAAATGAGAAGTGTTTTGTTCCCAGTTGTTTTCAAAGTAATGTGAACAAAAAAAGGAAAAGCTAAAGTTGCATGAAATGGTATCCTATTATTTTAGTGTAATGTTAAATAAAGTGAGGAAAGAGACATTCTTCTACAGAGAAGCCATAAACTTGAATGCCTGTGTCATGCACGACCAAGACTCTGGTATCCGTGACAGGTATTTTCTCAGAAATAATTGTTTTGAATAACCATATGGAAAGAAGAAATGTAAAATGAACATTCCTTTATCATTCATAGTTGTCCTCTGTTTCCCATGTTTTTGAGATAGCACTAAGAATACATGAAGATTGGTCACATTTATTCACATCTAGCACCAAGAATATATTCATTTATGATAGAGATGTTTTAAGAAATTTTTGAAAAATATCTTACTTCATTTCTTACATAATTGCACTGTATCTTACCTCTCCTTTCCTTCCTGCTTAAGGAACCTCTTTTATAAGAAGGCTAGCCACCTCCACCAAGTGGGAAAATATATTTCTATAGACAAAGGAGAGATAGGTAGTATGTTTGAGGAAAGGAACCTGGATGTTTTGGCTCTGAGTGAAACGAAGCTCAAGGGTAAAGGGGAAGAGTGGTTTGGGAATGTCTGGGGAGTAAAGTCAGGGGTTAGTGAGAGGACAAGAGCAAGGGAAGGAGTAGCAATACTCCTGAAACAGGAGTTGTGGGAGTATGTGATAGAATGTAAGAAAGTAAATTCTCGATTAATATGGGTAAAACTGAAAGTTGATGGAGAGAGATGGGTGATTATTGGTGCATATGCACCTGGGCATGAGAAGAAAGATCATGAGAGGCATGTGTTTTGGGAGCAGCTGAATGAGTGTGTTAGTGGTTTTGATGCACGAAACCGGGTTATAGTGATGGGTGATTTGAATGCAAAGGTGAGTAATGTGGCAGTTGAGGGAATAATTGGTATACATGGGGTGTTCAGTGTTGTAAATGGAAATGGTGAAGAGCTTGTAGATTTATGTGCTGAAAAAGGACTGATGATTGGGAATACCTGGTTTAAAAAGCGAGATATACATAAGTATACTTATGTAAGTAGGAGAGATGGCCAGAGAGCGTTATTGGATTACGTGTTAATTGACAGGCGTGTGAAAGAGAGACTTTTGGATGTTAATGTGCTGAGAGGTGCAACTGGAGGGATGTCTGATCATTACCTTGTGGAGGCTAAGGTGAAGATTTGTATGGGTTTTCAGAAAAGAGGAGTGAATGTTGGGGTGAAGAGGGTGGTGAGAGTAAGTGAGCTTGGGAAGGAGACCTGTGTGAGGAAGTACCAGGAGAGACTGAGTACAGAATGGAAAAAGGTGAGCACAATGGAAGTAAGGGGAGTGGGGGAGGAATGGGATGTATTTAGGGAATCAGTGATGGATTGCGCAAAAGATGCTTGTGGCATGAGAAGAGTGGGAGGTGGGTTGATTAGAAAGGGTAGTGAGTGGTGGGATGAAAAAGTAAGATTATTAGTGAAAGAGAAGAGAGAGGCATTTGGACGATTTTTGCAGGGAAAAAATGCAAATGAATGGGAGATATATAAAAGAAAGGGGCAGGAAGTCAAGAGAAAAGTGCAAGAGGTGAAAAAGAGGGCAAATGAGAGTTGGGGTAAGAGAGTATCATTAAATATTAGGGAGAATAAAAAGATGTTTTGGAAGGAGGTAAATAAAGTGCGTAAGACAAGGGAGCAAATGGAAACTTCAGTGAAGGGGGCCAATGGGGAGGTGATAACAAGTAGTGGTGATGTGAGAGGGAGATGGAGTGAGTATTTTGAAGGTTTGTTGAATGTGTTTGATGATAGAGTGGCAGATATAGGGTGTTTTGGTCGAGGTGGTGTGCAAAGTGAGAGGGTTAGGGAAAATGATTTGGTAAACAGAGAAGAGGTAGTAAAAGCGTTGCGGAAGATGAAAGCCGGCAAGGCAGCAGGTTTGGATGGTATTGCAGTGGAATTTATTAAAAAAGGGGGTGACTGTATTATTGACTGGTTGGTAAAGTTATTTAATGTATGTATGATTCATGGTGAGGTGCCTGAGGATTGGCGGAATGCTTGCATAGTGCCGTTGTACAAAGGCAAAGGGGATAAGAGTGAGTGCTCAAATTACAGAGGTATAAGTTTGTTGAATATTCCTGGTAAATTATATGGGAGGTTATTGATTGAGAGGGTGAAGGCATGTACAGAGCATCAGATCAGGGAAGAGCAGTGTGGTTTCAGAAGTGGTAGAGGATGTGTGGATCAGGTGTTTGCTTTGAAGAATGTATGTGAGAAATACTTAGAAAAGCGAATGGATTTGTCTGTAGCATTTATAGATCTGGAGAAGGCATATGATAAGAGTTGATAGGGATGCTCTGTGGAAGGTATTAAGAATATATGGTGTGGGAGGCAAGCTGTTAGAAGCAGTGAAAAGTTTTTTTCGAGGATGTAAGGCATGTGTACGTGTAGGAAGAGAGGAAAGTGATTGGTTCTCAGTGAATGTAGGTTTGCGGCAGGGGTGTGTGATGTCTCCATGGTTGTTTAATTTGTTTATAGATGGGGTTGTTAGGGAGGTGAATGCAAGAGTTTTGGAAAGAGGGGCAAGTATGAAGTCTGTTGTGGATGAGAGAGCTTGGGAGGTGAGTCAGTTGTTGTTCGCTGATGATACAGCGCTGGTGGCTGATTCATGTGAGAAACTGCAGAAGCTGGTGACTGAGTTTGGTAAAGTGTGTGAAAGAAGAAAGTTAAGAGTAAATGTGAATAAGAGCAAGGTTTATTAGGTACAGTAGGGTTGAGGGTCAAGTCAGTTGGGAGGTAAGTTTGAATGGAGAAAAACTGGAGGAAGTAAAGTGTTTTAGATATCTGGGAGTGGATCTGGCAGCGGATGGAACCATGGAAACGGAAGTGGATCATAGGGTGGGGGAGGGGGCGAAAATCCTGGGAGCCTTGAAGAATGTGTGGAAGTCGAGAACATTATCTCGGAAAGCAAAAATGGGTATGTTTGAAGGAATAGTGGTTCCAACAATGTTGTATGGTTGCGAGGCGTGGGCTATGGATAGAGTTGTGCGCAGGAGGATGGATGTGCTGGAAATGAGATGTTTGAGGACAATGTTTGGTGTGAGGTGGTTTGATCGAGTAAGTAACGTAAGGGTAAGAGAGATGTGTGGAAATAAAAAGAGCGTGGTTGAGAGAGCAGAAGAGGGTGTTTTGAAATGGTTTGGGCACATGGAGAGAATGAGTGAGGAAAGATTGACAAAGAGGATATATGTGTCGGAGGTGGAGGGAACGAGAAGTGGGAGACCAAATTGGAGGTGGAAAGATGGAGTGAAAAAGATTTTGTGTGATCGGGGCCTGAACATGCAGGAGGGTGAAAGGAGGGCAAGGAATAGAGTGAATTGGATCGATGTGGTATACCGGGGTTGACGTGCTGTCAGTGGATTGAATCAGGGCATGTGAAGCGTCTAGGGTAAACCATGGAAAGCTGTGTAGGTATGTATATTTGTGTGTGTGGACGTATGTATATACATGTGTATGGGGGTGGGTTGGGCCATTTCTTTCGTCTGTTTCCTTGCGCTACCTCGCAAACGCGGGAGACAGCGACAAAGCAAAAAAAAAAGATATATATATATATATATATATATATATATATATATATATATATATATATATATATATATATTTTTTTTTTTCATACTATTCGCTATTTCCCGCATTAGCGAGGTAGCATTAAGAACAGAGGACTGAGCCTTTGAGGGAACATCCTTACTTGGCCCCCTTCTCTCTTCCTTCTTTTAGAAAATGAAAAACGAGAGGGGAGGATTTCCAGCCCCCCGCTCCCTTCCCTTTTAGTCGCCTTCTACGACACGCAGGGAATACGTGGGAAGAATTCTTTCTCCCCTATCCCCAGGGATAATATATATATATATATATATATATATATATATATATATATATATATATAAGCGACTAGAGGGGATGGGATCAGGGGGCCAGAAATACACACCTCCTTGTATTTTTTAACTTTCTAAAATGGGAAACAGAAGAAGGAGTCACGCGGGGAGTGCTCATCCTCCTCGAAGGCTCAGACTGGGGTGTCTAAATGTGTGTGGATGTAACCAAGATGTGAAAAAAGGAGAGATAGGTAGTATGTTTGAGGAAAGGAACCTGGATGTTTTGGCTCTGAGTGAAACGAAGCTCAAGGGTAAAGGGGAAGAGTGGTTTGGGAATGTCTTGGGAGTAAAGTCAGGGGTTAGTGAGAGGACAAGAGCAAGGGAAGGAGTAGCAGTACTCCTGAAACAGGAGTTGTGGAAGTATGTGATAGAATGTAAGAAAGTAAATTCTCGATTAATATGGGTAAAACTGAAAGTTGATGGAGAGAGATGGGTGATTATTGGTGCATATGCACCTGGGCATGAGAAGAAAGATCATGAGAGTCAAGTGTTTTAGGAGCAGCTGAATGAGTGTGTTAGTGGTTTTGATGCACGAGACCAGGTTATAGTGATGGGTGATTTGAATGCAAAGGTGAGTAATGTGGCAGTTGAGGGAATAATTGGTATACATGGGGTGTTCAGTGTTGTAAATGGAAATGGTGAAGAGCTTGTAGATTTTTGTGCTGAAAAAGGACTGGTGATTGGGAATACCTGGTTTAAAAAGCGAGATATACATAAGTATACTTATGTAAGTAGGAGAGATGGCCAGAGAGCGTTATTGGATTACGTGTTAATTGACAGGCGCGCGAAAGAGAGACTTTTGGATGATAATGTGCTGAGAGGTGCAACTGGAGGGATGTCTGATCATTATCTTGTGGAGACTAAGGTGAAGATTTGTATGGGTTTTCAGAAAAGAAGAGTGAATGTTGGGGTGAAGAGGGTGGTGAGAGTAAGTGAGCTTGGGAAGGAGACTTGTGTGAGGAAGTACCAGGAGAGACTGAGTACAGAATGGAAAAAGGTGAGCACAATGGAAGTAAGGGGAGTGGGGGAGGAATGGGATGTATTTAGGGAATCAGTGATGGATTGCGCAAAAGATGCTTGTGGCATGAGAAGCAGTGGGAGGTGGGTTGATTAGAATGGGTAGTGAGTGGTGGGATGAAGAAGTAAGATTATTAGTGAAAGAGAAGAGAGAGGCATTTGGATGATTTTTGCGGGGAAAAAATGCAATTGAGTGGGAGATGTATAAAAGAAAGAGACAGGAGGTCAAGAGAAAGGTGCAAGAGGTGAAAAAGAGGGCAAATGAGAGTTGAGGTGAGAGAGTATCAGTAAATTTTAGGGAGAATAAAAAGATGTTCTGGAAGGAGGTAAATAAGGTGCGTAAGACAAGGGAGCAAATGGGAACTTCAGTGAAGGGCGCAAATGGGGAGGTGATAACAAGTAGTGGTGATGTGAGAAAGGAGATGGAGTGAGTATTTTGAAGGTTTGTTGAATGTGTTTGATGATAGAGTGGCAGATATAGGGTGTTTTGGTCGAGGTGGTGTGCAAAGTGAGAGGGTTAGGGAAAATGATTTGGTAAACAGAGAAGAGGTAGTAAAAGCTTTGCGGAAGATGAAAGCCGGCAAGGCAGCAGGTTTGGATGGTATTGCAGTGGAATTTATTAAAAAAGGGGGTGACTGTATTGTTGACTGGTTGGTAAGGTTATTTAATGTATGTATGACTCATGGTGAGGTGCCTGAGGATTGGCGGAATGTGTGCATAGTGCCATTGTACAAAGGCAAAGGGGATAAGAGTGAGTGCTCAAATTACAGAGGTATAAGTTTGTTGAGTATTCCTGGTAAATTATATGGGAGGGTATTGATTGAGAGGGTGAAGGCATGTACAGAGCATCAGATTGGGGAAGAGCAGTGTGGTTTCAGAAGTGGTAGAGGATGTGTGGATCAGGTGTTTGCTTTGAAGAATGTATGTGAGAAATACTTAGAAAAGCAAATGGATTTGTATGTAGCATTTATGGATCTGGAGAAGGCATATGATAGAGTTGATAGAGATGCTCTGTGGAAGGTATTAAGAATATATGGTGTGGGAGGCAAGTTGTTAGAAGCAGTGAAAAGTTTTTATCGAGGATGTAAGGCATGTGTACGTGTAGGAAGAGAGGAAAGTGATTGGTTCTCAGTGAATGTAGGTTTGCGGCAGGGGTGTGTGATGTCTCCATGGTTGTTTAATTTGTTTATGGATGGGGTTGTTAGGGAGGTGAATGCAAGAGTCTTGGAAAGAGGGGCAAGTATGAAGTCTGTTGTGGATGAGAGAGCTTGGGAAGTGAGTCAGTTGTTGTTCGCTGATGATACAGCGCTGGTGGCTGATTCATGTGAGAAACTGCAGAAGCTGGTGACTGAGTTTGGTAAAGTGTGTGAAAGAAGAAAGTTAAGAGTAAATGTGAATAAGAGCAAGGTTATTAGGTACAGTAGGGGTGAGGGTCAAGTCAATTGGGAGGTAAGTTTGAATGGAGAAAAACTGGAGGAAGTAAAGTGTTTTAGATATCTGGGAGTGGATCTGTCAGCGGATGGAACCATGGAAGCGGAAGTGGATCATAGGGTGGGGGAGGGGGCGAAAATTCTGGGAGCCTTGAAGAATGTGTGGAAGTCGAGAACATTATCTCGGAAAGCAAAAATGGGTATGTTTGAAGGAATAGTGGTTCCAACAATGTTGTATGGTTGCGAGGCGTGGGCTATGGATAGAGTTGTGCGCAGGAGGATGGATGTGCTGGAAATGAGATGTTTGAGGACAATGTGTGGTGTGAGGTGGTTTGATCGAGTAAGTAACGTAAGGGTAAGAGAGATGTGTGGAAATAAAAAGAGCGTGGTTGAGAGAGCAGAAGAGGGTGTTTTGAAATGGTTTGGGCACATGGAGAGAATGAGTGAGGAGAGATTGACCAAGAGGATATATGTGTCGGAGGTGGAGGGAACGAGGAGAAGAGGGAGACCAAATTGGAGGTGGAAAGATGGAGTGAAAAAGATTTTGTGTGATCGGGGCCTGAACATGCAGGAGGGTGAAAGGAGGGCAAGGAATAGAGTGAATTGGAGCGATGTGGTATACAGGGGTTGACGTGCTGTCAGTGGATTGAAGCAAGGCATGTGAAGCGTCTGGGGTAAACCATGGAAAGCTGTGTAGGTATGTATATTTGCGTGTGTGGACGTGTGTATGTACATGTGTATGGGGGGGGGGCCATTTCTTTCGTCTGTTTCCTTGCGCTACCTCGCAAACGCGGGAGACAGCGACAAAGTATAAAAAAAAAAAAAAAAAAAAAAAAATATATATATATATATATATATTTTTTTTTTTTTCATACTATTCGCTATTTCCCGCATTAGCGAGGTAGCATTAAGAACAGAGGACTGAGCCTTTGAGGGAACATCCTTACTTGGCCCCCTTCTCTCTTCTTTCTTTTAGAAAATGAAAAACGAGAGGGGAGGATTTCCAGCCCCCCGCTCCCTTCCCTTTTAGTCGCCTTCTACGACACGCAGGGAATACGTGGGAAGAATTCTTTCTCCCCTATCCCCAGGGATAATATATATATATATATATATATATAAGCGACTAGAGGGGATGGGATCAGGGGGCCAGAAATACACACCTCCTTGTATTTTTTAACTTTCTAAAATGGGAAACAGAAGAAGGAGTCACGCGGGGAGTGCTCATCCTCCTCGAAGGCTCAGACTGGGGTGTCTAAATGTGTGTGGATGTAACCAAGATGTGAAAAAAGGAGAGATAGGTAGTATGTTTGAGGAAAGGAACCTGGATGTTTTGGCTCTGAGTGAAACGAAGCTCAAGGGTAAAGGGGAAGAGTGGTTTGGGAATGTCTTGGGAGTAAAGTCAGGGGTTAGTGAGAGGACAAGAGCAAGGGAAGGAGTAGCAGTACTCCTGAAACAGGAGTTGTGGAAGTATGTGATAGAATGTAAGAAAGTAAATTCTCGATTAATATGGGTAAAACTGAAAGTTGATGGAGAGAGATGGGTGATTATTGGTGCATATGCACCTGGGCATGAGAAGAAAGATCATGAGAGTCAAGTGTTTTAGGAGCAGCTGAATGAGTGTGTTAGTGGATTTGATGCACGAGACCAGGTTATAGTGATGGGTGATTTGAATGCAAAGGTGAGTAATGTGGCAGTTGAGGGAATAATTGGTATACATGGGGTGTTCAGTGTTGTAAATGGAAATGGTGAAGAGCTTGTAGATTTTTGTGCTGAAAAAGGACTGGTGATTGGGAATACCTGGTTTAAAAAGCGAGATATACATAAGTATACGTATGTAAGTAGGAGAGATGGCCAGAGAGCGTTATTGGATTACGTGTTAATTGACAGGCGCGCAAAAGAGAGACTTTTGGATGATAATGTGCTGAAAGGTGCAACTGGAGGGATGTCTGATCATTATCTTGTGGAGACTAAGGTGAAGATTTGTATGGGTTTTCAGAAAAGAAGAGTGAATGTTGGGGTGAAGAGGGTGGTGAGAGTAAGTGAGCTTGGGAAGGAGACTTGTGTGAGGAAGTACCAGGAGAGACTGAGTACAGAATGGAAAAAGGTGAGCACAATGGAAGTAAGGGGAGTGGGGGAGGAATGGGATGTATTTAGGGAATCAGTGATGGATTGCGCAAAAGATGCTTTTGGCATGAGAAGCATGGGAGGTGGGTTGATTAGAATGGGTAGTGAGTGGTGGGATGAAGAAGTAAGATTATTAGTGAAAGAGAAGAAAGAGGCATTTGGATGATTTTTGCGGGGAAAAAATGCAATTGAGTGGGAGATGTATAAAAGAAAGAGACAGGAGGTCAAGAGAAAGGTGCAAGAGGTGAAAAAGAGGGCAAATGAGAGTTGAGGTGAGAGAGTATCATTAAATTTTAGGGAAAATAAAAAGATGTTCTGGAAGGAGGTAAATAAAGTGCGTAAGACAAGGGAGCAAATGGGAACTTCAGTGAAGGGCGCAAATGGGGAGGTGATAACAAGTAGTGGTGATGTGAGAAAGAGATGGAGTGAGTATTTTGAAGGTTTGTTGAATGTGTTTGATGATAGAGTGGCAGATATAGGGTGTTTTGGTCAAGGTGGTGTGCAAAGTGAGAGGGTTAGGGAAAATGATTTGGTAAACAGAGAAGAGGTAGTAAAAGCTTTGCGGAAGATGAAAGCCGGCAAGGCAGCAGGTTTGGATGGTATTGCAGTGGAATTTATTAAAAAAGGGGGTGACTGTATTGTTGACTGGTTGGTAAGGTTATTTAATGTATGTATGACTCATGGTGAGGTGCCTGCGGATTGGCGGAATGTGTGCATAGTGCCATTGTACAAAGGCAAAGGGGATAAGAGTGAGTGCTCAAATTACAGAGGTATAAGTTTGTTAAGTATTCCTGGTAAATTATATGGGAGGGTATTGATTGAGAGGGTGAAGGCATGTACAGAGCATCAGATTGGGGAAGAGCTGTGTGGTTTCAGAAGTGGTAGAGGATGTGTGGATCAGGTGTTTGCTTTGAAGAATGTACGTGAGAAATACTTAGAAAAGCAAATGGATTTGTATGTAGCATTTATGGATCTGGAGAAGGCATATGATAGAGTTGATAGAGATGCTCTGTGGAAGGTATTAAGAATATATGGTGTGGGAGGCAAGTTGTTAGAAGCAGTGAAAAGTTTTATCGAGGATGTAAGGCATGTGTACGTGTAGGAAGAGAGGAAAGTGATTGGTTCTCAGTGAATGTAGGTTTGCGGCAGGGGTGTGTGATGTCTCCATGGTTGTTTAATTTGTTTATGGATGGGGTTGTTAGGGAGGTGAATGTAAGAGTTTTGGAAAGAGGGGCAAGTATGAAGTCTGTTGTGGATGAGAGAGCTTGGGAAGTGAGTCAGTTGTTGTTCGCTGATGAAACAGCGCTGGTGGCTGATTCATGTGAGAAACTGCAGAAGCTGGTGACTGAGTTTGGTAAAGTGTGTGAAAGAAGAAAGTTAAGAGTAAATGTGAATAAGAGCAAGGTCATTAGGTACAGTAGGGTTGAGGGTCACGTCAATTGGGAGGTAAGTTTGAATGGAGAAAAACTGGAGGAAGTAAAGTGTTTTAGATATCTGGGAGTGGATCTGGCAGCGGATGGAACCATGGAAGCGGAAGTGAATCATAGGGTGGGGGAGGGGGCGAAAATCCTGGGAGCCTTGAAGAATGTGTGGAAGTCGAGAACATTATCTTGAAAAGCAAAAATGGGTATGTTTGAAGGAATAGTGGTTCCAACAATGTTGTATGGTTGCGAGGCGTGGGCTATGGATAGAGTTGTGCGCAGGAGGGTGGATGTGCTGGAAATGAGATGTTTGAGGACAATGTGTGGTGTGAGGTGGTTTGATCGAGTAAGTAATGTAAGGGTAAGAGAGATGTGTGGAAATAAAAAGAGCGTGGTTGAGAGAGCAGAAGAGGGTGTTTTGAAATGGTTTGATCACATGGAGAGAATGAGTGAGGAAAGATTGACCAAGAGGATATATGTGTCGGAGGTGGAGGGAACGAGGAGAAGTGGGAGACCAAATTGGAGGTGGAAAGATGGAGTGAAAAAGATTTTATGTGATCGGGGCCTGAACATGCAGGAGGGTGAAAGGTGGGCAAGGAATAGAGTGAATTGGATCGACGTGGTATACCGGGGTTGACGTGCTGTCAGTGGATTGAATCAAGGCATGTGAAGTGTCTGGGGTAAACCATGGAAAGTTGTGTGGGGCCTGGATGTGGAAAGGGAGCTGTGGTTTCGGGCATTATTGCGTGACAGCTGGAGACTGAGTGTGAACGAATGGGGCCTTTGTTGTCTTTTCCTAGTGCTACCTCGCACACATGAGGGGGGAGGGGGATGGTATTCCATGTGTGGCGAAGTGGCAATGGGAATGAATAGAGGCAGACAGTGTGAATTGTGTGCATGGGTATATATGTATGTGTCTGTGTGTGTATATATATGTGTACATTGAGATGTATAGGTATGTATATTTGCGTGTTGAGATGTATAGGTATGTATATTTGCATGTGTGGGCAGGTGTGTGTGTACATTGTGTATGGGGATGGGTTGGGCCATTTCTTTCGTCTGTTTCCTTGCGCTACCTCGCAAACGCGAGAGACAGCGACAAAGCAAAATAAAAAAAATGATATAATATATCCCTGGGGATAGGGGAGAAAGAATACTTCCCACGTATTCCCTGCGTGTCGTAGAAGGCGACTAAAAGGGGAGGGAGCGGGGGGCTGGAAATCTTCCCCTCTCGTTTTTTTTTTTTAATTTTCCAAAACAAGGAACAGAGAAGGGGGCCAGGTGAGGATATTCCCTCCAAGGCCCAGTCCTCTGTTCTTAACGCTACCTCGCTAATGCGGGAAATGGCGAATAGTTTGAAAAAAAAAAAAAAAAAAAAAAAAAAATATATATATATATGTGTGTGTGTGTGTGTGTGTGTGTGTATGAGTGGATGGGCCATTCCATGTCTGTTTCCTGGCACTACATCACTGACACAGGAAATGGCAATCAAGAAAACTAATAATATATTAGGATGTAATAAATACAATGAGAGTAATCTGAATTATGAAAGAGAAAGGTTGGTAAGTCTCTACCACTCATAGTAGATAAAACCCAGATTGTTTTTTTCATACATGCTTGCCATTTCCCATATGAGCAAGGTAATATGAAGATCAGAGGACAGAGCCTTAGAGGGAAAATTCCTCTCTTGGCTCCATACTCTGTTCCTCCTTTTGGAAAGTAATACAGGAAGAGAGGATTTCCAGCTACCCACTCCTGGCCCTCTTAGTTTTCTTTTACAACATGCAGGGGATACCTGTGTAGTATTCTTTCTTTCATATTCCCAGGGATGAAAAACCCAGAAATATATAGAATATACCAGAGGAGCTCACTTTATTCCATCAAAATTACCAAATCTGTGTTGAAATGGGCTGGCAGAACAATGTTTGATATAAAATATGAAAAGTTTCATAGGCAGTTAAAGCAAAACTTTATTTTGCCCAACTGCTCACACCAGTTTGGTCTTCTGACCGTTGATGTATACATATTTTGAATACTGAAATAGTGAATTACTTTAAAAAAAAAAATTCTTATGAAAGAAGAGTGAACATTAGCTTTTAAAATTAGCTGAATTGTACCAGTGTATACTGTTTAATTTTTTAAGGATGTATTCATATGACTTGTGAAGCAGTGTATGATGTCAGAAAAGGAAAAGATTTGTAGCCAAAGAAACAAATTATTTCACCCAAATGCTCTCACCAGATCATTCAGACTAATTGGAATGCATCGTAAAACTGAAATAGTGAAATGAAAAACTTTCTTTTTAAGGATTGAGACAGCATCAGCTACTACCACTACTACTTCTAATACCTACTACCATTTCTAATAATGATGATAAAACAACCAAGTAAAAGTGATATAGCCCCCACCTTGTGGTGGATGTGAAGTGATTAGGTATTATATGATGTGGCGAAAGAAGGGTAACCATCATCACTCAAAATTATGTGAAATATACCAGAGTAACTGTATACCATCCTGATTGCCTAAAATGTGTTTCAATGAGCTTGTAGAACAGTGTTTTATATAAAAGAGAAAAGGATTTATAGTCTGTTAAAGAAAAATTGATTATTGAATCGGTCTCCCAAGCAATGATATGTGTCCTGAATACAGAAATGGTAACTGAATAACTATGTTTTTATTATGAATTGATTAAATATCTTAATAATAAATCACCCAAGAAACAAGTGATATATTCATCAACTTATCTAGGGAGAAATAAGATTTGTGGTAGAAGCAAATGTTCACTGTAAATGGCAAGATAATTATTTTATTAGTCACTCCTGCCATAAGTTTTTATTATCTCCTTTTATCATATCTCTTGGTTATTTCAGTATTATTTATATGAAAAGTAGTTTTATATTTTACTTTTTGGGTACTTGAGAAATACTTAGTTTGGGGATGATCAGTTTGGAGAGAGGATTAGGACAAAAGAATTTTTTCTTTGGTTTTGAATTTTTTCTTATTTTATTTTTATTTTTTTTTTATTATACTTTGTCGCTGTCTCCCGCGTTTGCAAGGTAGCACAAGGAAACAGACGAAAGAAATGGCCCAACCCCCCCCATACACATGTATATACATACGTCCACACACGCAAATATACATACCTACACAGCTTTCCATGGTTTACCCCAGACGCTTCACATGCCCTGCTTCAATCCACTGACAGCACGTCAACCCCGGTATACCACATCGCTCCAATTCACTCTATTCCTTGCCCTCCTTTCACCCTCCTGCATGTTCAGGCCCCGATCACACAAAATCTTTTTCACTCCATCTTTCCACCTCCAATTTGGTCTCCCTCTTCTCCTCGTTCCCTCCACCTCCGACACATATATCCTCTTGGTCAATCTTTCCTCACTCATCCTCTCCATGTGCCCAAACCACTTCAAAACACCCTCTTCTGCTCTCTCAACCACGCTCTTTTTATTTCCACACATCTCTCTTACCCTTACGTTACTCACTCGATCAAACCACCTCACACCACACATTGTCCTCAAACATCTCATTTCCAGCACATCCATCCTCCTGAGCACAACTCTATCCATAGCCCACGCCTCGCAACCATACAACATTGTTGGAACCACTATTCCTTCAAACATACCTATTTTTGCTTTCCGAGATAATGTTCTCGACTTCCACACATTCTTCAAGGCCCCCAGGATTTTCGCCCCCTCCCCCACCCTATGATCCACTTCCGCTTCCATGGTTCCATCCGCTGCCAGATCCACTCCCAGATATCTAAAACACTTCACTTCCTCCAGTTTTTCTCCATTCAAACTCACCTCCCAATTGACTTGACCCTCAACCCTACTGTACCTAATGACCTTGCTCTTATTCACATTTACTCTTAACTTTCTTCTTCCACACACTTTTCCAAACTCAGTCACCAGCTTCTGCAGTTTCTCACATGAATCAGCCACCAGCGCTGTATCATCAGCGAACAACAACTGACTCACTTCCCAAGCTCTCTCATCCCCAACAGACTTCATACTTGCCCCTCTTTCCAAAACTCTTGCATTTACCTCCCTAACAACCCCATCCATAAACAAATTAAACAACCATGGAGACATCACACACCCCTGCCGCAAACCTACATTCACTGAGAACCAATCACTTTCCTCTCTTCCTACACGTACACATGCCTTACATCCTCGATAAAAACTTTTCACTGCTTCTAACAACTTTCCTCCCACACCATATATTCTTAATACCTTCCACAGAGCATCTCTATCAACTCTATCATATGCCTTCTCCAGATCCATAAATGCTACATACAAATCCATTTGCTTTTCTAAGTATTTCTCACATACATTCTTCAAAGCAAACACCTGATCCACACATCCTCTACCACTTCTGAAACCACACTGCTCTTCCCCAATCTGATGCTCTGTACATGCCTTCACCCTCTCAATCAATACCCTCCCATATAATTTACCAGGAATACTCAACAAACTTATACCTCTGTAATTTGAGCACTCACTCTTATCCCCTTTGCCTTTGTACAATGGCACTATGCACGCATTCCGCCAATCCTCAGGCACCTCACCATGAGTCATACATACATTAAATAACCTTACCAACCAGTCAACAATACAGTCACCCCCTTTTTTAATAAATTCCACTGCAATACCATCCAAACCTGCTGCCTTGCCGGCTTTCATCTTCCGCAAAGCTTTCACTACCTCTTCTCTGTTTACCAAATCATTTTCCCTAACCCTCTCACTTTGCACACCACCTCGACCAAAACACCCTATATCTGCCACTCTATCATCAAACACATTCAACAAACCTTCAAAATACTCACTCCATCTCCTTCTCACATCACCACTACTTGTTATCACCTCCCCACTTGCGCCCTTCACCGAAGTTCCCATTTGCTCCCTTGTCTTACGCACTTTATTTACCTCCTTCCAGAACATCTTTTTCTTTCTTTCTTTCATACTATTCGCCATTTCCCGCATCAGCGAGGTAGCGTTAAGAACAGAGGACTGGGCCTTTGAGGGAAATCCTCACCTGGCCCCCTTCTCTGTTCCTTCTTTTGGAAAAAAAAAAAAAAAAAAAAAAAAAAAAAAAAAAAAAAACGAGAGGGGAGGATTTCCAGCCCCCCACTCCCTCCCCTTTTAGTCGCCTTCTACGACACACAGGGAATACGTGGGAAGTATTCTTTCTCCCCTATCCCCAGGGATATATATATATATATATACATATATATATATATATATATATATATATATATATATATATATATATATGATCGAGGGTAAAGGGGAAGAGCGGTTTGGAAATGTCTTGGGAGCAAAGTCAGGGGTTAGTGATAGGACAAGAGCAAGGGAAGGAGCAGCACCACTCCTGAAACAGAAGAACATCTTTTTATTCTCCCTAAAATTTAATGATACTCTCTCACCCCAACTCTCATTTGCCCTTTTTTTCACCTCTTGCACCTTTCTCTTGACCTCCTGTCTCTTTCTTTTATACATCTCCCACTCAATTGCATTTTTTCCCTGCAAAAATCGTCCAAATGCCTCTCTCTTCTCTTTCACTAATACTCTTACTTCTTCATCCCACCACTCACTACCCTTTCTAATCAACCCACCTCCCACTCTTCTCATGCCACAAGCATCTTTTGCGCAATCCATCACTGATTCCCTAAATACATCCCATTCCTCCCCCACTCCCCTTACTTCCATTGTTCTCACCTTTTTCCATTCTGTACTCAGTCTCTCCTGGTACTTCCTCACACAGGTCTCCTTCTCAAGCTCACTTACTCTCACCACCCTCTTCACCCCAACATTCACTCTTCTTTTCTGAAAACCCATACAAATCTTCACCTTAGCCTCCACAAGATAATGATCAGACATCCCTCCAGTTGCACCTCTCAGCACATTAACATCCAAAAGTCTCTCTTTCGCACGCCTGTCAATTAACACGTAATCCAATAACGCTCTCTGGCCATCTCTCCTACTTACATAAGTATACTTATGTATATCTCGCTTTTTAAACCAGGTATTCCCAATCATCAGTCCTTTTTCAGCACATAAATCTACAAGCTCTTCATTTCCATTTACAACACTGAACACCCCATGTATACCAATTATTCCCTCAACTGCCACATTACTCACCTTTGCATTCAAATCACCCATCACTATGACCCGGTCTCGTGCATCAAAACCACTAACACACTCATTCAGCTGCTCCCAAAACACTTGCCTCTTTTATTTTATATTCAACATTGTTCTACCAGCTCATATGAACACAATTTTGAGTTTTAATGGTATACATTGTGTTATTGTGGTATTAATTCATTTGCAAACAACCTTACATTTAGGTCCATATATTATCTTTGCTTTTAAGCCACTGGCATTAATTATTACTATATTATTGCTACATTCTCATGTTCAGAATACTATGGGGGTTAAGTGTGTGAGTAGGATCTTAAGTGCATATGATATTAACTATATTTTTGACTGAAACAAAGTGAAATCAGCAGGAAAGTGCCATGCATCTTAACATTACAGTAATAATTAGATGGCTTGTTTTGTAAATAGTGAGCCTAACTATATTTACAGCATAATAATTATGTCATGTTACTTGAATATGTTAACTATAATGAATTACTGCACTTTATATCCATAGATATGGCCTATAAGCATGAATATAATGATGTGAGGAATGCTATTCCAATGAAGGCAAGGACAATTAGGGTCTTTAGACCAAAATGTGGACTTGTTTTGATGTCTTGTACATAGTCATAGTGCAGCATCTGTTTGAAAACATTTTCATGTTCATGAATCAACAGTGTTAACCTGCATTGCTTGAATACAGAGACCAAATTCAGAGCATCTGGGATGATGTACTGCCATCATTTTATGCAGTATTATATCTTTATTATTTGTTTTTACAGTATTGTACATCATTTCTTTACATTTTTGGAGAATAAACCTGTTTCTGAGGTATAAAATGCCAATTTTTAAGTTTTGAAGTGCTAATGATAGGACATAACGTATGTCTCTCAAGGTTCTTTCCCGCTATCCTGTTATTTCTCATAAGGCAAGTACAAGTACCTCTCAATTTACGCATTTGATTTTTGCCAGTTTTAGAATGATGTGCATGGTCCATTTACACATTTTGTTTTACTTTGCATGATCGTAAGCTTACAAAAATGTGATTGTCATTGGGCTGGCAGTGCAGTGGTATGGCATTACCAGTACCCAGCAATAAGCACATGTAAGCATGGCTTAGATACAGTCTATAGAAACAGAGTGCCACAGTATTTTGTACTGCAGTACACTGCATATTGCATGTGTTTTGCCCGTTGCATCATGCCACCAAAGCATCTTTTAAGTTCTGATACCAGTTTGCATAGAAGCATAAAGCTATCACCATTGAGGTCAAAATGGATGTGCTCAAGTGTTCTCAGAGAGCTGAATAAACAGTTGTTATTATGCATGCCCTTGAACTCAGTGAATCTACAGTATGGACTATTTGTGATAATGCAGAGAAGGTTAAGGTAAGGGACAAGAGTGGAATCTAAATGTGCATCTAAGACTTCTTATTCCTGAAGGTTGAGTATGGAGAGAATAGAACGAATGTTGAGCACATGGATTGAACACCAGTCCAATGAAATGTTCTCATCAGAATGCTTGTGGTACAGGCAAAGGCCCAGAGTATATATGATGACTGAGCAGCAGAAGCAGGAGCAGCAAAGACATTTCATAGAATTTCTGGTTGGTTCACAAATTTTAGGATATACCACAATTACCAGAGCATCAAAATGACTGGTGAAGCTGTTTCTGATGATGTCACTGCTGCCAGAAAATTGCTGGGAACCCACAAGACCATTATCGAGTATTGTGGTTATTCTTCTAAGCAGATTTTAAATGTGGACGAGACTGGATAATTTTAGAAGAGAATGCCTTCAAGAGCATACAATTCCTGTGAAGAGAAGACTACACCAGGATTCAAAGCTGCCAAGGATTACCTCATGCTACTTGTGGGGAGCATTACCAAAGGTGACTACTAGCTTATACCATTAATGGTCTACCATTCAGAAAATAATATTCCTTGAGTTTACATGAGAAAGACAAATAACATGAGACCTCACTGGTGCACGACTGGTTTGTCTGGAAAAAAAAAAGGAATTTAACTTGGCAAGAAAATGTAATTCTACTCAGCAGTTTTTTAAGCTATCACTGACTCCCCGCTGCGGCACATTAGCCTTCTCCTGTCCCCATTACTGCTGTCATTTATGCTGTTTATTTTTGGCATTTTTCTCAGAGTACACCTGAATTTATGAAATATTTGTCTAAACAACTTTTGAAGTATTTTTATTCTTAGCATTCTTTACATTTGAAGGTAACTTATAGGAAGAGAGGGTTTTCCCCATGTCTGGACTACATTTTTTTATCTTTGAGTTTTATTCCATTTGTCCTGGTAACTGTATTTTCTTGTATTTCTAAAAGATATTTGTGATTTACTTTATCAAACTTGTTCAGAATTTTGAAAACTTGGAGTAAGTTGCCACGAAGTCTACGTTTTTTAAGGGAGAAGAGATCCACTCCTTTTAGCCTCTCTTGGTATGCCAGAGTTCTAAAGTATGGGATCAGTTTTGTCATGCATCTTTGTACTTGCTCTAATTTTCCCTTGTCTTTTTTATAGTTTAGGAACCAAAACTGTTCTGTATATTCAAGTTGTGGTCTTACTAGAGAATTATAAAGTGTAAGAATTGTTTCTGGTGTCTTGTAATCTATGTTCCTGGCTATAAAACCTAACTTTTGGTTGCTTTTGTTACTTGCAGCTTGACACTGTTTTGTGTACTTCAGATTGTTGCTAATGTCAACTCCAAGGTCCTTTTCTTCTTTTACTTTAGTTAGAGAGTTTCTGAATAGTTTTTAGTCTTAACATATATTTTTGCCTCCAAAGTGTATATCCTTACACTTGTCTATATTAAACTTCATTCCATCTGTCTGACCACTCTACTAGTTAGATCTCTTTGAATCATTTCTCAGTCCCACCTATTTCCAGTTTTACCTCCTAATTTAGTATTGTCAGCATATTTGGAGATCTTAGATATGAGACTGAGTTCTAAATCATAAATGTACTTTATGAAAAGAATTGGTCCTAGGAACGACCTTAGTGGCACACCACTCATTATGTTTAACCAGTATGAGGCTTCATTGTTTAACACTACATGCTGCTTTCTTCCGGTAACTCAGTCTTTGATCCATGTACAGAGTTCTTCACTGATTCCGTGTGCTTTGAGTTTATGTAAAAGTCTCTTGGTGGGCACTCTATCAAAAGCCTTTTGGAAATCTATGACATCAGATGGTAATTTTTCATCCCAGTTCTGATAAATAACATTAAAGAATTCCAGCAAATTTGTCTTGCAGGTTCTTCTATTGTGGGAACGTGCTGGTTGTCCTATCTAATTTTGTGATCTAGAAGTGTATTGTTTTTAACATCGTTTAACCTGACACTGACTTAAGGCTAATTATGCTGTGGTTCAAAGCACACTTTTTGTCTTCTTTTTTATATATTATATATATAGGAGTAACATTTGCTAGTTTCCAGTCAGTTGCCAACTGACCTCTTTTAAAAATCTTGGAACTAAGTTAGTTGGGCCATTAGATTTGTTAGGATTTAATTGGTTCAGGTATTTAAATATTTCAGAGGTCTTTATATCTCTAACTTTCAACATTTTAATTGGTTGAAGTATCCTACATGTCTCTTCAATTGTGAATATGGATTAAAAGGAATAATTTAGTATGGTAGCCATTTCCTTGTCATCAGTAGTTAGTGTGCATAGGATATAAATTCATTGCGTTTTGTAATGACGCTGCGGGCATTTGCTGTTCTGTTATAATTGTAATCTGAAGGGGTGGATAATTGGCAAAGTTTTCTATGATTAGTTTGCTGCAAAGCTTGCGAAGAGCTGAAGGAGTACTGTGGGAAGGAGAAAGTAAGTTTAAAGATTCTATTTCTTATTGATAATGCCTCTGGCCATCGAGCTTCAGTACAGAACCTTAGTAAAAACATCAAAGTAGGGGTGGTATCTACTTTCAAGGCCAACTGTTTACAGACAATATTTGTGAAGCTCTTGAAGGCTACAGAGAAGAACCAGATAACTGTGAAGGAATTCTGGAACCCATTTACCTTCAAACCTTTGCCTTCAGTTATTCATGGATTTCAGGCTTTTGATATCAACACAGAAGTGTCAAAGAACATATCAACAAATAGTGGAAATGGTGAAAAATGTCAACTTTGATGAACTTAAGGAGGATAATGTGGAGGAGTTGCTAGAATTGTGTAAGTAAGAATAAAGATCTTCAGTTAGAGAAGGAATCCCAGGAAGAGGTGGTAGGGTAGGAGAAGAAAGAGGCCAAGTAACTGCATTCTCTCACAAGCAAGAGTAAGCTATTGACCTTGCTCTTGTTACATCTGATGAGAATAACCCAAACTCAAAACGTAGTTCAAAGGTGGCCCGAAATGTCTTAACTGACATCAGGTGCTATAAAGAAACCCACTATAAGAAGACAGTTAAGGTTAAGCAGACTACACTAAATTTCTTTTTGAAGAAAAAAGACACTCATAAGGTGGATCAGCCGTCAACATCTAGTAACATTATAGCTGAACTCACTTAACCATCACCACCACCTTCAACATCATCTGTAAAAATTGAACCCCCCCTTTCATAGTAACTCTTCTACTCACCACCTCCCTATCCATCAGCACCAACAAGCTATTCAGGAACAGCAGTAAATGTAAATGTTAGAATTAAGTTTGTTCTTTGCATTTTTTATTAATAGAATTCATTTTACAGTATGTATATTACAGAATTTTGTATTTCTTGGAATGTGTTTACAGTAGTTTTTCACTGGTATAATATTCAGTTCTGATGTATTAATAATAAACCTCCATATCTCTGTTACTTACTTTATTTGAGTTATACAACCATTTTCAAGACTATAACTGTTGCGTAAATCAAATGGTTTTTGCACCTTGCCATCCATGATTTTGCCAACTGCAGGGTTTTCCAGGAACATTACATCTGTAGTTGACATGGAATCCCTGTACTTAATTATTTTAAATGTATTATCTTTTCAGGTTATTGTGGATGATATGACACTGACAGTAGATGGCAAGTTTAGTTTAGCATCTCCAGTCTTTGAAGCCAACATTGATGGAACTCAAGAAACTGTTCAGCTCATTAACCTTGGCTCAGCAGGGGAAATCAGGATCAGGTAATTTGATATCAGTGTTTTTATTTATATTTATTATACTTAATCGCCGTCTCCTGCATCAGCAAGGTAGCGCAAGGAAACAGATGAGAAATGGCCCAACCCACCCACATACATATGTATTACATAAATGCCCATACATGCACATATACATTTCAACATATACATACACATACATATATATACATGTACATACTCATACTTGCTGCCAACATCTATTCCCGTCGCCACCTACCACATGAAATAGCATCCCCCCTCCAGTGAGGTAGCGGCAGAAAAAGACAAAAAAGGTCACATTTGTTTACAGTCTCTAGCTGTCATGTATAGTGTACCGAAACCACAGCTCCTTTCCCACATCCAGGCCCCACAAACCTTTCCATGATTTACCCCAGATGCTTCACATGCCCTGGTTTAATCCACTGACAGCATTTTGATCCCAGTATACCACAAAGTTCCAATTCACTCTATTCCTTGCATGCTTTTCACCCTCCTGTACGTTCAGGTCCCTATCATTCAAAATCTTTTTCACTCCATCCTTCCACCTCCAATTTGGTCTGCTTCTCCTTCTTCCCTCCACATATATCCTCATCTTTGTCACTTTCCTCACTCATTCTCTCCATGTGTCCAAACCATTTCAACACACTCTCTTCTTCTCTCTCTCAATCACACTCTTTTTATTACCACACTTCTCTCTTACCCTTTCATTACTCACTCAGTCAAACCACCTCACACCTCATATTGTCCTCAAACATTTAATTTCCAACACATCCACCCTCCTCTGCACAACCCTATCTATAATAGCCCATGCCTCACAACCATATAACTGTTGGATCCACTTCCTTCAAACATACCCATTTTTGCTCTCCAATATAACATTCTTGCCTTCCACACATTCTTCAGTGCTCCCAGAACCTTCACCCCCTTCCCCACCCTGTGACTCACTTCTGCTTCTATGGTTCCGCTTCCACTCCCAGATATCTAAAAACTTCATTTCCTTCAGTTTTTCTCCATTCAAAGTTACCTCCCAGTTAACTTGTCCTTCAACCCTATTGAACCTAATAACCTTGCTCTTATTCACATTTACTCTCAGCTTTCCTCTTTCACACACTTTACCAAACTCAGTCACCATCTTCTGCAGTTTCTCACCCAAATCAGCCACCAGCGCTGTATCATCAGCGAACGACAACTGATTGACTTCCCAAACCCTCTCATCCACAACAGACTGCATACTTGCCCCTCTCCCCAAAACTCTTGCATTCACCTCCCTAACCACCCCATCCATAAACAAATTAGAAACCATGGAGACATCATGCATCCCAGCTGCACACCAACATTTGCTGGGAACCAATGGCTTTCCTCTCTTCCTACTCGTACACATGACTTACATCCTTGGTAAAAACTTTTCACTGCTTCTAGCGACCTACCTCCCACACCATATACTCTCAAAACCTTCCACATAGCATCTCTGTCCACCCTATCATATGCCTTCTCCAGATCCATAAATGCTTCATACAAATCCATCTGTTTTTCTAAGTATTTCTCACACATTCTTCAAAGCAAACAACTGATCTACACATCCTCTACCACTTCTGAAACCATACTGCTCTTCCCCAGTCTGATGCTCTGTACATGCCTTTACCCTCTCAATCAATACCCTCCCATAATTTCCCAGGAATAGTCAACTAACTTATTGCTTATTAATTTGAACACTCACCTTTATCCCCTTTGCCTATGTACATTGGCACTATGCATGCATTCCAACAATCCTCAGGCACTTCTCCATGATCCATACATACATTGAATATCCTTACCAACCAATCAACTACACAGTCACCCCCTTTTCTAATAAGTTCCACTGCAGTACCATCCAAACCCGTCGCTTTGCCGACTTTCATCTTCCGCAAGGCTTTCACCACCTCTTCTCTGTTTACCAAGCCATTTTCCTTGACCCTCTCATCTTGCACATCACCCAGACCAAAACACCCTATATCTACCACTCTGCCATCAAACACAGTCAATAAACCTTCAAAATACTCACTCCATACCCTCACTTCATCACTAATTGTTATTACCTCCCCATTTGCCCCCTTCAGTGATGTTCCCATTTGTTCTTTTGTCTTATGCACTTTATTTATGTCCTTCCAGAACATCTTTTTATTCTCCTTAAGATTTAATGATACTCTCTCACCCTAACTCTCATTTGCCCTCTTTTTCACCTCATGCACCTTTCTCTTGATCTCTTGCCACTTTCTTTTATACATCTGCCAGTCATTTGCACTGCTTCCCTGCAGAAATCATCCAAACGCCTCTCTCTTCTCTTTCACTAACAATCTTACTTCTTCATACCACCACTCACTATCCTTTCTAATCTGCCCAGCTCATACCATTCTCATGCCACGTGCATCTTTTGCACAGGCCATCACTGCTTCTCTAAACATCCCATTCCTCCCCCACTCCCCTATGTCATATGCTCTCACCTTTTGCCACTCTGCACTCAATCTCTCCTGGCACTTCCTCACACAAGTCTCCTTTCCAAGCTCACTTACTCTCACCACTATCTTCCCCCTTCATTCTCTCTTCTTTTCTGAAAACCTCATATTATAAATGGCTGTATTGTATTGAGTGATTTATTTGTTTATGATTACCCGAGGACCAATTTTTATGAAATAGTCCTGGTATTACCCAAGGCTGTGGTACTTTCTGCAGCAGGGAAATGTAAATTTCTTTAGTGTGAGAAGTTCTTTCATGAAACTGTACTCCCAGCTTCGCTAAAGGTGATTTTAAACTTGAGGTATATCCTTTAGCGGCTGGAGTCTGGTAAAACCTGGCTGTATTGTATTTGAGGTTATACATTTCAGTATAACATGACAGCTAGAGACTGAGTGTGAACGAATGGGGCCTTTGCTGTCTTTTCCTAGTGCTACCTCACACACATGAGGGGGGAGGGTGTTGTTATTCCATGTGTGGCAGGGTGGCGATGGGAATGAATAAAGGCAGACAGTATGAATTATGTACATGGGTATATATGTATATGTCTGTGTGTATATATATGTATACATTGAGATGTATAGGAATGTATATGTGCTGTGTGTGGACGTGTATGTATATACATGTGTATGTGGGCGGGTTAGGCCATTCTTTCGTCTATTTCCTTGCGCTACCTCGCTAACGCGGGAGACAGCGACAAAGCACAATAATAATAATAATATTTCAGTAAATTTACTTTGAAAGGATGGATCCTTACCTTGGCAGTAGGTTCCAAATTTATTATGGGCCCTCACTAGAAAAGGTTCCCCACAAAATATGAAATAAACATGATAGTTGTATGAAAAAATATAATAATGACACTTATTGGAAAGAGGGAAATGGCAGTACTATTTTTAACTGAGTTTATTTATTGTTCATATCATTTGAAGTGCAGCCATGAAAGTAGAGGTATTGAGGGTTATAATCAAGGTGTAAGGGTATGAATTGTTGTAGTTACATGTCATTTGTAATTATCTAGCGATAGGTACATAGGCTAGCTAAGAAACTTGAAAAAGTGGAAATTCATTACGTGGAATATATCAAAGGAAGAGAAGGAGAGACAAAGAATATGGTTACAAGGCAAAAAACAGGAGATACCAAATAAGGCAAGAGGATAGAGTAGCCTTGCCATCACTGCAGAGGTCAGATGTGATGTATTGGTAATGATGGACTGAATGTAATGTACACAAATGTTGATGGATTGGTAGTTAATGGTAAAGAGTTGGAAATCTAGGATGGTATAAGGCTTGGAGCACCTGTTATTGATAGAGTTGTGTAAATAAAGCTTACTGCTGAGAAGAATGATTTGGAATCAGGTCCACTGATGTGACTGCAATGCCATCCTTAACAGCGTTACACCCTGGCTTCACCACAGTTGGTGGAGCATCATAGCATTGATGCTGAAATCATGAGGGTGTTTGTAAATCTACCTGGGAGTAACCCTTAAAATCTTCACTTGGGTTTCTTTTCTAATCCTGTGATTCTGAGTTTGTCCTTTTTTTTTTTTTAATGTAGTTAATCCCACAGAGTCAATGTTGTTCATTTAACAATAAATATAATCACTTTGTATTTTTTCTTTTTTATGTTGGAGGCTCCACTCATGGACAAAATTCCACATCAAGGCTTGGCCTTAATTGAAATATAGAGAGGTTGATTAAAGGGAAAAACAAGTGACAAGGGAAAGTATATACAAATTTTTAAGGAAGTGAAAAGCCTGTCTTTTAAAATGTGTCAGGTCTTAGTTATTGTGAGAGACATGAGAAAGTAGAGTTAAACAGTTTTGAGGTTTAGGGAAAGAAACATTTGGGCCACACAATAATCAATGCCAAGCATTGCGCGTTCTAGCTAGTGGTAGGGACACACAAGCAGCCAGCTGACAGAAGCAAAAGCAGAGTAATACCTGTAGAAGAGGAAAAGTGAACCAACATTGCAGCATAGGGTAAGTGTATCTAGTTTTGAAGTTAGCTTGGAAGAGTTAATAAGTCATACTGCTTTCAACTTACTTGTCAAGTAAGGTTACAGAGCTAGAATTACCCAAATATGAGAACAGTACTCCATACAAGGATGGAGCAACTGTTCAAAAGAAAGTAAATTTTGACATCCAAACAAGACTTCCATTTTTTAGAGGCAGACTTTTATATTTTCATAAGGCAGGGTTTTCAAGATAAAGTAGATTTTAGTGTAGTGAACCCTTGCTTTAATGGATTTCATTGTATCAGAAAAATTGGCTCCTAATGACCCCTTCACACCTTAGTAGACTAAGTTTAAGATCTAATGGAAATAGAACAGTATGTGAGTTTCCAACGTCTGTCTGGGACATTGCGCATCACCTTGGTGCATTTTTTCTTTATTTCATTAATGTACAATGTTCTCCCTGCACACATACACAGTTTTAAGTTGAATTGCAATGGTGCAATATTATCTTTTGTACCTTTACTTCTGCAAAATAATTAAAGTATGAATTTCAAGATGAAACACGACAGTAGCTTAGTTACTGCCTGGCAGTCAGAAATAAGTGCTTGGCCAGCACATAAGCAAACATGGTACCAGTAATTTCATGCAACTGCAGTTTTGTTATGTCTTTTTGTATTAAATCATGGCAGGTGAGAGTGATGTCATTGTTGCATGTGCTAACAGATCCAGGAAACACTTCAACATTCTTGAAAATGATAGAGTATCATGAGCTTGGAGAGAATAGCTTACAGCTCATGTAAACCCCATTTATAACCAAGTGATTCAAGTGACTTTAGGTGACCCTAGATCTACTTTTGGATTCACAGTGGTCTTTCTACTCTCTGAACACCTCTGGTCTTGAAGAAATCAGGTAGGTTTCCATTACAATTGTATTTCATTCCTTTATGTTCATAAGAAAAATTTGAAATGTATTGGAATTTCACTTATAACAGACCACCCTGTCACCCTGTTCATCATTTAAAATGGGGGTTTATTGTGTTATATGCATCAGTGAGTGGGGGGCTGAAAATCCTCCCCTCCCGCTTTTTAATTTTCCAAAAGAAGGAACAGAGAAGGGGGCCAACTCAGGATATTACCTCTAAGGCTCAGTCTTCTGTTCTTAACGCTACCTCGCTGATGCGGGAAATGACGAATATGTATGAAAAAAAAATTTTGTGCATCAATTCATTTCAATAGTTTATTCATTACAACTTGTTTAGATCTTTATGTTTGAGTATCACAAATGAGAAATAAAATAACCAAGTGTGATCTCCACAAAAAACACTTCACTCATTGGGTTGATATAGGTGTTAAAACAATATTAGTATCACGTGCACAAAAAATACTAGTTTTAACATAATGTACTGGATTAACAAAAGAAGGAATGTGACTGCTCAACTACAGCCACCTAGTACATGCATATTTGATGTTAAGATAATGACAACTTTTTCTATTAGGTTTGAAGGAGCAGAAAAACTATGGGGAAGAATTACCTGGAAAAAGATTCAGCGAGGTGACTGAGATACCACCCTTGACACATCACAATCTGGCTTTATCACAATTTTAGGAATGTCAGAGAATCAATACTGAAATCACAAGGGTTTTTTCAAGTCTTCTCAGGATTAATTCACTTCTTTGGAATTTCTAGAGAGTTATTTTATGAAATTATTGAATTGACAAAGAAAGTTGCACACTGTAATTTTCATGAGTGCTCAATTACGAACAGCAAAGTAATAAAACAAGATTCGTATTACATACCTTCAAAGAGTAATTTCTTGCTTGTTTACCTATGATAGTTGATACATGAAATATGATGACACACACACACAGAAACCCCAAGGGCATAATTATGAAACTCTCCTGTTTTGATCACAAGCTCATGTTCAGTATCCTGTTTAATTTTCCTAATGACTATTTCTGATTTAAACAAAGGGAAAGAAAATCATCCTCTCTTTACCTATCATACTGATGAAATCTTTCCTCCTTTGTACTGGTGATCTTTTTTCATACTTTACAGTGTGCTTTCGGAATGGCACCAGTATTCCAGTCAATAAAAATTAGACACAATTACAGACAAAAAGAGATACCATCAACTCTGTTAGTGTTTCATCCACCATACACTAGTTATGAAATACAAACCACTCACTTTCTTACATTGAGTTTCAAGACTTGGATGAATATCACATGTGCATCACAGTAACTCACACTTGCTGAGATTTTAATTAATCAACCACCACAAACGTTTATATAGTTGTATAACTTTGCCAAACAAGCAATTACTTCATGATTTTGTCTCACATTCCAACATACCTGGTGAAGTATGCAGATCTTGTACTACTATTACTACCACCTCCCCATCCAAACACACACACACATACAGTCTAGGTTAACCTAGCCTCCTGGGTTGGGTCATTGGTCATCCAAGCTGTTAGAAGCCACTGCCTACAAGCCTGTGTAGCTTCCACAACCTGGCTGTGCAGGTACACTTTGTAAATACTTGTCCAGGGTACTTTTTAATCTTCTCAGTTATGCATTGCATGATGTGTCGTATACTAGTCGGGAAGGTATGGGGGCGGATGGACCAAGATTGTTAAATATCCCTATCTCATGCATGTTTTAATGCTGGATAACAGTTATATTATACTTTAAATATTTTTTTTTTAGTTACTTGGATTAATGATATACTTGAACTGTAATGTTTTTTTTTTTTTTTTTTTTTTTTGCTTTGTCGCTGTCCCCGCGTTTGCGAGGTAGCGCAAGGAAACAGACGAAAGAAATGGCCCAACCCACCCCCATACACATGTATATACATACACGTCCACACACGCAAATATACATACCTACACAGCTTTCCATGGTTTACCCCAGACGCTTCACATGCCCTGATTCAATCCACTGACAGCACGTGATCAACCCCGGTATACCACATCGATCCAATTCACTCTATTCCTTGCCCTCCTTTCACCCTCCTGCATGTTCAGGCCCCAATCACACAAAATCTTTTTCACTCCATCTTTCCACCTCCAATTTGGTCTCCCACTTCTCCTCGTTCCCTCCACCTCTGACACATATATCCTCTTGGTCAATCTTTCCTCACTCATTCTCTCCATGTGCCCAAACCATTTCAAAACACCCTCTTCTGCTCTCTCAACCACGCTCTTTTTATTTCCACACATCTCTCTTACCCTTACGTTACTTACTCGATCAAACCACCTCACACCACACGTTGTCCTCAAACATCTCATTTCCAGCACATCCACCCTCCTGCGCACAACTCTATCCATAGCCCACGCCCTGCAACCATACAAAATTGTTGGAACCACTATTCCTTCAAACATACCCATTTTTGCTTTCCGAGATAATGTTCTCGACTCCCACACATTCTTCAAGGCTCCCAGGATTTTCGCCCCCTCCCCCACCCTATGATCCACTTCTGCTTCCATGGTTCCATCCGCTGCCAGATCCACTCCCAGATATCTAAAACACTTTACTTCCTCCAGTTTTTCTCCATTCAAACTTACCTCCCAATTGACTTGACCCTCAACCCTACTGTACCTAATAACCTTGCTCTTATTCACATTTACTCTTAACTTTCTTCTTTCACACACTTTACCAAACTCAGTCACCAGCTTCTGCAGTTTCTCACATGAATCAGCCACCAGCGCTGTATCATCAGCGAACAACAACTGACTCACTTCCCAAGCTCTCTCATCCACAACAGACTTCATACTTGCCCCTCTTTCCAAAACTCTTGCATTCACCTCCCTAACAACCCCATCCATAAACAAATTAAACAACCATGGAGACATCACACACCCCTGCCGCAAACCTACATTCACTGAGAACCAATCACTTTCCTCTCTTCCTACACGTACACATGCCTTACACCCTCAATAAAAACTTTTCACTGCTTCTAACAACTTGCCTCCCACACCATATTTTCTTAATACCTTCCACAGAGCATCTCTATCAACTCTATCATATGCCTTCTCCAGATCCATAAATGCTACATACAAATCCATTTGCTTTTCTAAGTATTTCTCACATACATTCTTCAAAGCAAACACCTGATCCACACATCCTCTACCACTTCTGAAACCACACTGCTCTTCCCCAATCTGATGCTCTGTACATGCCTTCACCCTTTCAATCAATACCCTCCCATATAATTTACCAGGAATACTCAACAAACTTATACCTCTGAAATTTGAGCACTCACTCTTATCCCCTTTGCCTTTGTACAATGACACTATGCATGCATTCCGCCAATCCTCAGGCACCTCACCATGAGTCATACATACATTAAATAACCTTACCAACCAGTCAATAATACAGTCACCCCCTTTTTTAAAAAAATCCACTGCAATACCATCCAAACCTGTTGCCTTGCCGGCTTTCATCTTCCGCAAAGCTTTTACTACCTCTTCTCTGTTTACCAAATCATTTTCCCTAACCCTCTCACTTAGCACACCACCTTGACCAAAACACCCTATATCTGCCACTCTATCATCAAATACATTCAACAAACCTTCAAAATACTCACTCCATCTCTTTCTCACATCACCACTACTTGTAATGTAATGTAATGTAATGTAATTTCTTGAAATCTTATTCACATTCCATTTTTAGGAGAATAATGTACTTGAATTGTACTGTCCTTCTTTAAGTTTTCATCACATTCTTGTTTGAAAATCAGGATAAGAAATCAACCCCAGGAGCATAACCCCTCTATCCCATTGAATCCTGCGGTAAAATGCGATCCATTATCATGTGGTTTCTGTCAAGTAGAAATTTCCTGAAATGCATTCCTGGTGTTAAGAGGGGACCAGGTGTAACTATGGTACTTAACACATATCTGCCTAAATTAAGTTTTAACTGCAAACCACTCACTCATTCCTCCACAGAGACTGAAAATGATAAAATATTGGTGTACATTTTTCAGGTACAAGGGAACTGCATTCCAGACCCACGTTCTATCAGAGGCTGCCCACCACTACATTACTCTAATACCTGAGAAGCCGAAGGTAGGTTACTATTATTATTTGACTCACAGTCCAGCACAGATGTACATTGTTTACTAGCTGGATCACTTGTGCACACAGCTAATAAGTTCTTGAAATTTGTGAATTACTAGTAAATTCATTTATTTTTTCATACTTGTTCACTAATTTCCTCTTTAGTAGCATCAGGAACAGATGAAACAGCAACCTCACAGCTCACAGTCACTCACTAGCTGTCAAATATAATGCACCAAAATCAGAGCCCATTGTCCACACCAAAGTTCCACAGACCAGTTTTGCGGTTTCTGACAATTTTCATAATGCTAAAAATTGTTAAACTATTTGCTGTGAATTCCAACTGTATTTTGCTGCACCTTGAAACAGCAACAGGTATATGAAAACTTAAAAGATTTGAAGTAATTAATACCTATGAATTTAGATTTGTGTTGTAACTGAATTTTGAGATCACTAATTAATCTGTTCACAAAGGTTTTATTTATATTGGTCGTCCCAGTAAGGTGTACATAGAAGTATACACAGTAAATTCCACAAATGATGTGATAAAGCTTGTGACCCATGTGAAAGAGAGTTAGGTGAACGAGTATCAGTAAACTTTAGGGAGAAAAAGATGTTTGCAAGGATGTTGATCATGTACGAAAAACAAAAGAATAAGTAGGAACTTTGGTGAAGGGGGCAAGAGATGTGACGACAGGTAATGATAAAGTGAAGAGGAGATGGAGTGAGTTTTTAGAAGGACCGTTGAATGTGTTTGAAGATAGAATGGTAGATGTAGGGTGTTTGGGTCAGGGTGGTATGTAAAGCGAGAGAGTCAAGCCGGATGGTTTGGTGAAGAGATTTGATGAAAGCTTTAAGTAATA
The DNA here is from genome assembly GCF_036320965.1 of Panulirus ornatus. Taxonomy (NCBI): domain Eukaryota; kingdom Metazoa; phylum Arthropoda; class Malacostraca; order Decapoda; family Palinuridae; genus Panulirus; species Panulirus ornatus. The sequence continues at coordinate 70,183,409 of NC_092227.1, read as the reverse complement.
TGAAATGAGGCAAGGCACCTGTAGTGGATGGTATTGCAGTTGAATTAAGAAAGGGGGTAACTGAGAATTATATTTATGTATGAATCACAGTGAGGTGCCTTATGATTGAGAAGGTGTCTGGCTGGGGGGGAGCAGTGAGATTTCAGAAGTGTAAGAGAATGTATTGATCAGGTGTTTGCTTTGAAGAATGTGTGTGAGAAATACTTTTAAGAAACAGATGGACTTGTATGTGGCATTAATGGATCTGGAGAAAGCATATGGTAGGGTTGATAGATATACAGTGTGGAAGGCCTTCAAATTATACAATGTGGGAGGAAAGTGACTATAGGCAGTGAAAGTTTTTTGTGAGTGTGTAAGGCATGTGTACAAGTAGGAAGAGGGGAGAGTGAATGGTTTTAAGAGCAGGTTGGTCTGCGACAGGGGTGGGTAAAGTCACCATGGTTGTTTAATTTGTTAATGGATGGGGTGAATGAGGGACATGCAGAAGTCTTGGAGAGAGGGGTGAGTCTGCAGTTTGTAGGAAATGAGACTTGGGAGGTGTGTCAGATGTTGTTTGTTGATGATACAGCTCTGGTGGCAGATTTTAGTGTGGAGCTGCAAAGTTGGTGATGTATTCAACACTGCTTGAAAATACTTACTCCATCTCCCTTTCATCTCATTTCTACTTGTTCCACTTCCCCATTATTCCCATCAATGATGTTCCCATTTGTTATCTAGTTTTCTCACTCTGTTAACATCTTTCCAAAACATTTTCTTATACTCCCTTGTTTAGTGATAACCTATCATTTAACCTCTCTTTCAGCCCCTTCACCTTCAACTGACCTTTTTTTGCTTTCTGTTGTACATCTTCCAGTCACCTGCATTCCATCCCTGCAATTTATGTTCTTACATGTATCTTTTCTCTTTCACTGGCAACTTAACTTCCTCATCCCACCACTCATTGCCTTCTTGTCTGTCCACCTCCCTTCCACATGCCTCACACTTTTCTTTCACATGTAAGCAGTGCATCCCTAAATACCTTCCATTCCTCATCCAATCCCCCAGTTTCATTTACTCTCACCCATTACCATTCTACAATAAGTCTCTCCTGTCATCTCTTGACACAAGTCTCTTTTCCAGACATTCACTTTCACCAACCTCTCTCCACCCATATCAAATCCTCTTTTCCTTTAGGTTTCATTAACAGAAATATAATCTGTAAAGGGAATGACAGTACTTAATCTTTACAGTACCCTAGTTAGACCTTATCAAGCATACTCAATTTAATTCCAGTCACCAGACTTCTATAATAAAACAAGTAGATACAAAGAACAGCAGAACTGATTCAGCTACTCACAAGAAATAATCCTGATGAAGAAAGACAGGAAGATCTAAATAATTTTGTCTAAAAAAGTACAAACTCCAAGAAAGTCTAGTAAAAGGTTTAAACTTGATGTCAGCAATATAAATAACTTGGGACAGTTTCATCACATTAGATAGTGTCAACAGAAATAACAGTATGAAATTAAACAGAAGCTGTACTACAAACCTGAGCAAAAGTTTTTTCAGTTGTAGTTGTAAACCACTGGAATAATCTTTTACTAATTACTGTCAAGGCAAAGCTTGTCATATATTTAAATTACATGTAGAAAATGCTTTTCATGTTGTCAGTGAATAAGCCTGCTACAAAATGAAATTTTTAAAGACTGAGTAGATGCAAAAATACTTCCTCCCCCATAGTACTCAGCAACTGAAATAAGATCAGGATGTGCATTCCTGTCATTCTTTCCAATAGAATTTTCAAGAGCTCTCTATAGCTATTTTTCTGCTAGATGATGTGCTGGAGAGTGGTTGGGAGGTAGGGTCTTCTGCTTTACTATTTAAAGACATTTTTGCATAAGGGAGAAGATATTTTTTTTCATCCAGTATCAGTTGATTTAATGTAATATGAGATGAGAAGTTTTTTCCACAAACACTCTTATATCATTTTTGTTTTGAATAAAAAAACTGGAGGAAGTGAAATGTTTTAGATATCTGGGAGTGGATTTGGCAGCGGATGGAACCATGGAAGCGGAAGTGAATCATAGGGTGGGGGAGGGGGCAAAAATTTTGGGAGCGTTGAAGAATGTGTGGAAGTCGAGAACATTATCTCGGAAAGCAAAAATGGGTATGTTTGAAGGAATAGTGGTCCCAACAATGTTGTATGGTTGCGAGGCGTGGGCTATGGATAGAGTTGTGTGGAGAAGGGTGGATGTGCTGGAAATGCGATGTCTGAGGACAATATGTGGTGTGAGGTGGTTTGATCGAGTAAGTAATAATAGGGTAAGAGAGATGTGTGGTAATAAAAAGAGTGTGGTTGAGAGAGCAGAAGAAGGTGTTTTGAAATGGTTTCGTCACATGGAGAGGATGAGTGAGGAAAGATTGACCAAGAGGATATATGTGTCAGAGGTGGAGGGAACGAGAAGTGGGAGACCAAATTGGAGGTGGAAAGATGGAGTGAAAAAGATTTTAAGTGATCGGGGCCTGAACATGCAGGAGGGTGAAAGGTGTGCACGGAATAGAGTGAATTGGAATGATGTGGTATACCAGGGTCGACGTGCTGTCAATGGATTGAACCAGGGCATGTGAAGCATCTGGGGTAAACCATGGAAAGTTCTGTGGGGCCTGGATGCGGAAAGGGAGCTGTGGTTTCAGTGCATTATTACATGACAGCTAGAGACTGAGTGTGAACGAATGGGGCCTTTGTTGTCTTCCTAGCGCTACCTCGCGCACATGAGTGGGGGAGGGGGTTGTTATTTCATGTATGGCGAGGTGGGAATGGGAATGAATGAAGGCAGACAGTATGAATTGTGTACATGTGTATATATGTATATGTCTGTGTGTGTATATATATGTATACGTTGAGATGTATAGGTATGTATATTTGCGTGTGTGGACGTGTATGTATATACATGTGTATGTGTGTGGGTTGGGCCATTCTTTCGTCTGTTTCCTTGCGCTACCTCGCTAAACGCGGGAGACAGCGACAGAGCAAAATAAATAAAATAATATAAAAAAACACTCATTTTGTACACCTAGACAATAGAAATTTACAATATTGTTGCTGGGCTCTAGCAATAAACTTCTCATAGACCATCAGATATTCTTTCATGTCTTTCCTGTGTTCTTCAAGGTAATCTTACCTGCTGATGCACATATTCTACATATCCTTTTATCATTGTCATTTTTACCTATTTCCTGTTTATTTCAACTTCTTTCACTCTGCTATTTTCTCATTCATTTGTATCTCCCATAACAATGAACGTCTTCCCTAGATCCACTTCTTGACTGATCTTTGTAGGTCTCACAAGCATGTATGCTGAACCTCATCTTTATTATTGTTGTATGACACACATGCAATTATTAGTAATTTTAAACATACATACATGAACTTGCAACTGTTAGCACAGATTTTACATATTTCCAATCCAACTTCCTTTCAAGCCACTTAAATTTCATCTGAATTCTTACACTTACGTTCTTTCGAGCCACTCACAATTTGTCAGAATCCTATACCTTCCTTTGTATAGGCATTTGTTCTTTCACCAGATTTCCACCTTAGGAAAGAAGTGGAGACAAACTGTTGCTGTCAAAAACTAGAATAGCATTCAAGTGCATGGGTAAAGAAATATTCAGCAAACTGTTCACATATTAGGCCAAAACTAGAATATGATCTCCACACTTACAGAAGCACAAAGAACTAATAACTAATAGAGAAGGTCCAGGGAAGGGTAACAAAGATGGTACAGTATCAGAATTAAGGTAGCTGTGCCATAGTGAGTGGTTATAGGGCATAAATTTATCTACCATGGAGGAGAGATGTGTAAGGGTTGCCTTGATCACAGCCTCTAAGTTTTGAACTAGGTTAATGACATTAACAGTGAACAGTTTTTCAAAAGATGCAAAGGTAGAACAATCAGCAGCCATAACATGAAACTTTGTAAGATACATGTTAAAAAAATGATGTAAAGATGTACTATTTTAGTATAAGAGTATTTGTTGAATGGAATAAACTGTGTTGAATTTGTGATTACTGAATGCATACAGAAGTTTAGAAATTTATGTAGCACCTGTAATCAAGAAAGTTCAAGAGATGGAGCCCCATGAGTGTAGAACTCCTTCCTTGTGCCATAGGTATAGGTAATTACATATACTGTAAGTGATTACAAGCCTGATATCTTTCCCATCACTCGCCATTTACATGTTCTGCTTCCTCTTTATTTTGTTTCACACACCTTTCCCCAAGTTACTTTTAGAAACATCTTGGAACTCCATTCTGTACATTCACCATTAATTCCAATCGTACTCCATTCAGCCATTTGCATATTTTTGAGTAAATGAATACAGGCATGTTGAAGACATCCAAAGCCTTTCATGTTTAAGCCTTAGATGAGCTAATCCTTTGTATACAAGAGAGTGTTATTTCAGCAAAATTCAAAAGTTAAAAAGCAAAATATTGCAGTTTTCTAAAACATGTTGATGCTATTGCAGGTTGATCAGAGCAAGCAAGTGTTGTCTCCAATGCCAGGATTGGTGAAGTCTATAGCATGTGTCCCAGGAGACATGGTTGCTGAAGGGCAAGAAGTTTGTGTTATTGGTGAGTATTTATTAGCCAAACATATTTGCAAAATCCTTCAGTACATTTTGATCATTGCTACTTGGTCTTCAACAGAATATATTTTTTTAAATAGTCACTAATCAAAATATATGGGATGATTCTACTTTCATCTTGTTAGTTTAAATATGAAAATTGAAGAAATGATAGAAATTGATAATCTCTTACACAAACCAAGTAAAGAGGTCTTTCTTGAACCCACAGTTCCTAGTATTTCATGTGGTACTATGGTTTGATCTCATTTAGTATTATTTCATATATGGTTGCTAAATAATGAGTTTAAGAAGTACAAAAGGACAGAAGTGGAAGTATGGATGTGAAGAAAGGATTAAGAGACAGCATAGTTCTCCTGACCCTGACCTTTGAAGCAGAAATATGGATGTAGAATGAGTCACAAAGGTCAAGAATGCAAGCTGTGGAAATGAGCTGTTTGAGTGGAGCATGTGATATGACTGGATGGAACGAAGAAAGAAATAAAGTTTATAAGAGATTTGTTATGGTTGGGAATTGTGGAGTATTAGAGTAGGTGAAACATAATACTGTGAGGTGCAAGGGCCTATTGCAAAAAGGAAGGTAAGAAGGGCAATAATGAGGCTGAAGTTAGGAAAGGTACCTGGAGTGGATGGGATTATGGCTAAAATGCAGAGATTTGGAGGAAAAAGTGTAATATAGTGGATGAATCTTCCATTTAATTATCATGGAATAGCTAAGGAGACAAACTGGCTGCTGGCAAATTTCAGAACAGCTTTCAAATATATGGATAGAGATATTTAGTAAACTGTTCATATCCTAATAAAAAAAAGGTCAGAACTAGATTATGCTTCTCAAGTTTGGTCACTGAACTTATAGAAACACAAGAACTCGTAGAGAAGGTTCAGAGAAGGACAATATAGATGGTACCAGACGTAAGAAAGCTACGCTACAGGGAAAGGCTGGAGGCTTGAAATTTACGCACCTTGGAAGAAAGAAAAGTGAGGTGTGACCTGATCACAACCCTTAAGTTTTTAAGAGAGATCAATGAAGTGGCTAGTGGACAGTACTTTGAAAGATGGAGGGATAAAGGAACCAGAGGACATAATATGAAATTCAGTAAGAAACTTGTAAATGAGGATGTAAAGAAATACTTTTGTAGTATAAGAATTATTGATGAATAGAACAGTGACTGACTGCATGGTTTATGCAGCCCACATTCAAGAGGTTATATGATAGTACTGAGTATTCAAGAGATAGGGCCCCATGAGTGTAAAACTCCCTTCCTGTACAGTACAAAACTCTCTTCCTGTTACACATGAATAGTAATCTCACACACACACACGCACACTCACTGGGCTTAAAAACTTCACACATGCAGCATATCTAGCTTTCAAAATGAAATGGCTTTTCAAGTGGAATTCAGTTAATCTGCCAATTTGTTGCGTGACAGTTATAAAGTATGGCGAATAGTTTGAAAAGAAAAAGAGTTTGTGTGTAGCTGGAACCTCTCAGTCACTAAAGTCCATATTCATTCACAGAAGTCTATGACAGCAAAAATTGTGTGGCTATATGCTCATGAGAGTGTTCTAACATTATTGTAGATAACTGTACATGTATCTAATCTGGAGGAAAACAAGCTACAGGAACCTGTGTGTTAGAGGGACTTAGCAGCAAGATTAACAATACACTTGCTGTGCTTTCATTCCAAGATACAGGATGAAGGATTTTGATATATTCTAATCTGTGTCATCATTTATTGGTATTCTTGCACTCCTTTTTGGCAGTGACATTACAAGACAGGAAACTGTTGAGAACCATTAGAAGGGTGAGGGAACTTCCCAGACTGGAATTGCCAGATACTTCTGTATTCCCATCATTTGCCATCTGTTGTATTGCAAGCTTTCCTATGTTAGAGAAAAATACCTGAATGGTTAATATTTGTGTTAGAAAAAGGAATATGTGATGAAAGTGAAACTGAATAAACTAAACAACACTGAAAGAACATTCAGAAAACCTGGTGGAGTTCTAACACATTTCAAAACAAAAAAAGAAGTCATACTTGCAGCTAAATTATTTTATATCGTCTGCATTTCAAATAGTTGTATTATTTCTGCATTTCTTTCTTCACAAGGATGCTACAGCCAAATACAAGTCTGGTTCTGATTCTGGTATACTTTTTTAAATCAAGATTTGTATCTTTCAAACATTTATATTAAAGCTTCAAAGTCCTGTAATCCAGGTTAGATAAATATACATTGGTTTGATAATTCCCTTACAAGCAAAATAATGATGTTCCAATAATTAGTATAGTTTTGTTTATATATTTAAATGTTTCCCACAGCAAAGCTATTAATTTTCTCTCATAACTGCAAAGTATCTGGGAACTGGTAATTCCTCCCTTTTGCTCTCTAAACTATTTCTTAAAATAATTCATCTTCAGTTTTCCTCCTGGTGTCTGACCATCATCAAACTTCCTACACACCTCTAATTTCACATCAAGAGTGATAGTTCTTGCATCCTGTACTCCACTATCTTTCCAGTTCTTTGTAAACACAATGAAATGGCTACACTTCCTTAAGAGAAGGACAAAATGTAGCAAGGTGAGGCAAAAGTAACCACTTGATGCAACATACTTTACCAAGGGATGGAAAATGAATCAAAAAGCTTGTGTGGCATCATTGTAAAAAAAGTACATGACAAGTAAAGATATATTTTAAGATATCCAGAAATATTCCAATTTTTAGAAAAAAAAAGAATATTTTATACACTGAATGACTGAATAAACAGTTTTGAGAATGTGAAAAACATGGTGGTAATGGGTGATGTGAATGCAAAAATGGGATGTGATGAAATTGGTGAGACAGATGGTAAACTGGGAGTGCCTGAAGTAAATGAAAATGGAAGATATCTTGTGGATATCTGTGCTGAGAGGGCTTTACTCCTTGCAAACATCTTTTTTCAGACCAAGATGATCCACAGGTGTACATGGATAAGAAATGGTGGAAAAGAGCAAAAGGCTTTGTTTGACTATGTGGCAGAGGATGAAAGACTGAGAAAGGTCATGCTAAATGTTCAAGTTGTGAAAGGATTCTTTGGAGATCCTGACCATTTCCCGTTTCTTCTGGGTATGAGGATCAGAAAGAAATGGAGGTATGGTGTAAGGAAGAATGAATTGGTTAAAGTGTTGAAAAGAATCAGAAAAAATGCAGGGAGTAGGAGAGGAGGGTGTCTGAAAGATTAGATGGAAGTGTAGTGAATGTAGGGATGCAGTCATATGTGAATGAGATGTTTTGAGAAATACTATTAAAGGTTGTAGAGCTAGTTGGATACAAGGTCATAAGATATAGAAATAAAAAGAGCAATGCCTGGTGGGCGGAAGAAATTATACATGCTGTGGAAGTGAATAAGTGGTAAATTGCTCAAAAGGAATGTACCACTGGAAGTTCAGCAAAGGAGGGGGAATAAGATGTGTAAGCAGAATATTTAGAAACTGACAGAGGAAAGCAAACAAAGGGTAGATGAGGATATTGGAAGAAAGTTGAGTGAAAAGTTTAGGGAAAATAAGAAATTGTAGTGGAAGGAGGTGAAAAAGAAAAGAGGTGGATGTAAGAGTGGAAATGTTAATGCGAGAAGTAAGAAAGGGGAATTGCTGAATCAAGAGGAAGAAATGAAAGGATGATGATAAGTTTTAAAAAGAACTGATGAATGAGGGAGAAGCTGAGGCAGAAGTTGTCACATGCATGGGTAAGAAGGATAAAAGGAGGATACAGGTGCAAGGGCTTATAGCAAAAATGAAAGGAAAAGGGGCAAAAATGAGGCTGCAGATGAAACATGGACATGAAATGAGTTACAGAGGTTAAGAATCCAGGCAGTAGAAATGAGCTGTTTGAGAGGAGCATGTGGAATGAAGATAGAAATGAAGGGGGGTAGGATAGATGTGGTATGGCAGGAAATGCAGAGAGAATTGATTATAGAGTGATAGAGTGGGTGAAACATGATACTTTAGATTGTTTGTGCATGTGGAAAGAATGCAAGACTGGTAGTTTACAAGGAGACTATATGATCGTACAATTAAAGGGGTTGGTGTGAGAAGGCCACCTGTTACATGCAGAAATAGAGAGGGAGAATACTGGAGGGAAAAAATAGTGGAAGAATGTGTAGAAAGTGTATGCAAGGGAGGCACTTTTGCCATGGCCATCCCCTTGTTGGGAATCCTGGAGAGAACGAGCATCAGAGACTAAGATAGAAATAAGGACTTTTTCTACACTATCACATCAACTCATTATCTGACCTAGTACCTTAATTTTCAACTGTTGTAAGAGCAAAGCATATCTGTTGCTAAGCAGGGGCTTATAGTATACAAAAGTTTAAAAAGTTATGTGATATTAGTGACAGTTCAGGATAAGGGGCACCACAACTGGATAATGCCCTCCAATTTCATGAACAAGTACACACACACACACATATAAGATTCTAAAAATGTTGGAAAAAACTGAAGGAAGCTGGATCAATGTCAGTGAAGTGAAAGAATGTATCTGTTTTTAAAAAGAGAGATGGGGAAATTAATTTGAACAATAGAAAAAATATATTTCTACAACCCCAACGCAGAACCAGTTTTGTAGCCTTGAACTAGATGCCCATTTATAGCTGGGTGAAGTGAGAGCATAAAGAGTTAGGCATGAGTAGGAATCAGTCTCAAGCATAACAGATGAACACTGAATCATCTGGCTACCACACTATAATTTTAATATCATATGTACTTAATTTCTTCTCTTACCTTTCTTTAACAGAGGCAATGAAGATGCAGAACTCTCTTGCAGCAGCAACAAGTGGAAAGGTGAAAGCAGTCCATGTAAGGGAAGGGGAAACTGTGGAAGAAGAACAGGTCTTAGTGGAGCTTGAGTGAATACTTATCTACATTACCTAACTCCACTGTTCTAAATGAAATCACCAATTAACTTAATTTTTTTTTGCTACTATGTGAAACATCTGGGGTAAACCATGAAAAGGTCTGTGAGGCCTGGATGTGGATAGGGAGCTGTTGTTTTGGTGCATTACACATCACAGCTATAGACTGAGTGTGAACAATGTGGTCTTTTTTGTCTGTTTTCCTGGTGCTACCGTGCTGAAGAGGAGGTCAGCGATGCTGTTTCCTGCGGGGCAGGTAGCAACGGAAATGGACTGAAGGCAAGCAAGTGTATATATGCATCAGTGAAGGGTGCTAATGGGGAGGTGATAACAAGCAGTGGTGATGTGAGAAGTAGATGGAGTGAGTATTTTGAAGGTTTGTTGAATGTGTTTGATGATAGAGTGGCAGATATAGGGTGTCTTGGTCGAGGTGGTGTGCAAAGTGAGAGGGTGAGGGAAAATGATTTGGTAAACAGAGAAGAGGTAGTAAAAGCTTTGCGGAAGATGAAAGCCGGCAAGGCAGCAGGTTTGGATGGTATTGCAGTGGAATTTATTAAAAAAGGGGGTGACTGTATTGTTGACTGGTTGGTAAGGTTATTTAATGTATGGATGACTCATGGTGAGGTGCCTGAGGATTGGCGGAATGCGTGCATAGTGCCATTGTACAAAGGCAAAGGGGATAAGAGTGAGTGCTCTAATTACAGAGGTATAAGTTTGTTGAGTATTCCTGGTAAATTATATGGAAGGGTATTGATTGAGAGGGTGAAGGCATGTACAGAGCATCAGATTGGGGAAGAGCAGTGTGGTTTCAGAAGTGGTAGAGGATGTGTGGATCAGGTGTTTGCTTTGAAGAATGTTTGTGAGAAATACTTAGAAAAGCAAATGGATTTGTATGTAGCATTTATGGATCTGGAGAAGGCATATGATAGAGTTGATAGAGATGCTTTGTGGAAGGTATTAAGAATATATGGTGTGGGAGGCAAGTTGTTAGAAGCAGTGAAAAGTTTTTATCGAGGATGTAAGGCATGTGTACGTGTAGGAAGAGAGGAAAGTGATTGGTTCTCAGTGAATGTAGGTTTGCGGCAGGGGTGTGTGATGTCTCCACGGTTGTTTAATTTGTTTATGGATGGGGTTGTTAGGGAGGTGAATGCAAGAGTTTTGGAAAGAGGGGCAAGTATGAAGTCTGTTGTGGATGAGAGAGCTTGGGAAGTGAGTCAGTTGTTGTTCGCTGATGATACAGCGCTGGTGGCTGATTCATGTGAGAAACTGCAGAAGCTGGTGACTGAGTTTGGTAAAGTGTGTGAAAGAAGAAAGTTAAGAGTAAATGTGAATAAGAGCAAGGTTATTAGGTACAGTAGGGTTGAGGGTCAAGTCAATTGGGAGGTAAGTTTGAATGGAGAAAAACTGGAGGAAGTAAAGCGTTTTAGATATCTGGGAGTGGATCTGGCAGCGGATGGAACCATGGAAGCGGAAGTGAATCATAGGGTGGGGGAGGGGCGAAAATCCTGGGAGCCTTGAAGAATGTGTGGAAGTCGAGAACATTATCTCGGAAAGCAAAAATGGGTATGTTTGAAGGAATAGTGGTTCCAACAATGTTGTATGGTTGTGAGGCGTGGGCTATGGATAGAGTTGTGCGCAGGAGGGTGGATGTGCTGGAAATGAGATGTTTGAGGGCAATGTGTGGTGTGAGGTGGTTTGATCGAGTAAGTAATGTAAGGGTAAGAGAGATGTGTGGAAATAAAAAGAGCGTGGTTGAGAGAGCAGAAGAGGGTGTTTTGATTGATATGGTTTGGGCACATGGAGAGAATGAGTGAGGAAAGATTGACCAAGAGGATATATGTGTCAGAGGTGGAGGGAACGAGAAGTGGGAGACCAAATTGGAGGTGGTAAGATGGAGTGAAAAAGATTTTGAGTGATCGGGGCCTGAACATGCAGGAGGGTGAAAGGCGGGCAGGGAATAGAGTGAATTGGATCGATGTGGTATACCGGGGTTGACGTGCTGTCAGTGGATTGAATCAGGGCATGGGAAGCGTCTGGGGTAAACCATGGAAAGTTGTGTGGGGCCTGGATGTGGAAAGGGAGCTGTGGTTTCGGGCATTATTGCATGACAGCTAGAGAATGAGTGTGAACGAATGGGGCCTTTGTTGTCTTTTCCTAGCGCTACCTCGCACACATGAGGGGGGAGGGGGATGGTATTCCATGTGTGGCGAAGTGGCGATGGGAATGAATAAAGGCAGACAGTGTGAATTGTGTGCATGGGTATATATGTATGTGTCTGTGTGTGTATATATATGCGTACATTGAGATGTATAGGTATGTATATTTGCGTGTGTAGATGGGTCATTCTTCCTCTGCTTCCTGGCGCTACTTCGCTGATGCAGGAAATGGTGATCAAGTATAATAAATAGATAAAAATTTGATGTGTAATAAGTGTCATTTACATTTGAACAATTGAGTACAATTTGCTTTTCTTATTGTGGTTATTATAATGAATCATAGAATGAGCAATCTCTTGCCCATTGGATTGCAAGTGTTGCCTACTGTATGATGTGGGTCTTTACTGTTCCTTCGTTTGAGAGCAAGCCAATAGTATTAAGAGCACTGTGTCAATCTGTATGGCTTTCTCACACTGTAGATTGACAAAAAGAACAAAAAAAGGTGTATGGAAGGAAGATCAGAATCTAAAGTCAGTGGAGTTGTACAAGAGTATAAGAAAAGCAGATCTGAAACACCACAGCCAGAATGAAAAATTCTTGTGTATGGTGATAAATGAAACAAATTAAAAAAATGGATGTAAGTTTTGTTTCAAAAAGAGAATAAGAAACAACATACTAAGAATTACAAACTATACATGAGCTATAAGCTTAATTGTATTATGATTAAACTCAACATTTGCAGGAGGTAAAAAACATTTTGTTGGTGTAGGTAGCCTTAACCCCATAACTCTTCCATCCTGTGAATTTCACATCATTCAGGTTTTATAGAAAATCTAATTAGCCCTAGAATTTTAAAGATATTCTTATAGCACTAAAAAAATTGCTTCAGTATTATTTGGTTCACTACTGTTACTTTGATAAAATTTATTACTCGTTATTTTCATTATTATTTATTTATTTATTTTGCTTTGTCGCTGTCTCCTGCGTTAGCGAGGTAGCACAAGGAAACAGACGAAAGAATGGCCCAACCCACCCACATACACATGTATATACATACACGTCCACACATGCAAATATACATACCTATACATCCCAACGTATACATATATATATACACACACACACAGACATATACATATATACACATGTACATAGTTCATACTGTCTGCCTAAATTTATTCATTCCCATCGCCACCCCGCCACACATGAAATAACAACCCCCTTCCCCCTCATGTATGTGAGGTAGTGCTAGGAAAAGACAACAAAGGCCCCATTCGTTCACACTCAGTCTCTAGCTGTTATGTAATAACACACCGAAACCACAGCTCCCTTTCCACATCCAGGCCCCACAGAACTTTCCATGGTTTACCCCAGACGCTTCACATGCCCTGGTTCAATCTATTGACAGCATGTCGACCCCGGTATACCACATCGTTCCAATTCACTCTATCCCTTGCACGCCTTTCACCCTCCTGCATATTCAGGCCCCGATCACTCAAAATCTTTTTCACTCCATCGTTCCACCTCCAATTTTATCTAATATAATGAATCTTTTCTTGTAATTGGTGTAATCCACTGATGGTTTTCCACAAAAAACATAAAACTTTGTAGAATTACCAGCTTTACCAAATGGATGCAGTGTTATCAAGATCAGGCTATTTCTTCTTTGGATACTCTCTTAAGTGTTTAACATTTCTATCCTTCAGCTTGGCTTAGTTTAGCTTACCTTACCCCTGAAGAAGTCTTGAAATATAGACAAGATCTTTGGGTGTTTTTTGTTGTTTTTCCTGTTTTGAAGATTCCTAAAGTAAGAGTTTTCTCTGAAACAGGGACCACAATCATAACATTAAGCCTTCAGAATAAACCTACCAAAGACCCATCAGCAAAAATCTAGGTATGAGCTACACTGTTAGAATGAAATTTCCCCAGTAAGCGCTTAAAAAGCTCCAGGTAATACAAAATCTTTTATATTGTCACAAATATAATGTATTAAGATTTTAAGGATGATTACAAACTATTCATTACTAAAGCAACCACCTCCATAGCAATTGCCAGACTCTGTCAATCTCACCACAAGATAAACAAAAAACTAGGCAAGAACAACCAAGTTAGAATGATAACATTCTTCTTGAAAGATACTAAAAGAGCTAAGAAATACAAAGAATTAATGTATGACAAAATATATATGGATTCGAAAAGTGGTGACCATCATGGTGTTGCTGTGGTCCTTACACTAACCATAGTGCTGCACTCTTAACACATCATTTCATCCTCATTATGAGAACTACACCCTGTACTAATGAGTATTATTCATACGCTTTTTGAATACTTTGTGTAGATATATACAATGGCAATATTTTACTGGTTTGAAATCGTACAGAATTTTGTAGAGTGGGTCTGAGGGAGGGAATGAAAAATATAAACCCTGTTTAATACAGGATGGCAACCCTAAATCTGGCATGCTAGTGACCTGAGCCATGTTGGATTTCAAAATTTTCTGGTGTTTGGGTCTTTCTCTCTGGTATGTACAAAAATTCTGAATATAATATTAAATATGTACATGAAGATTATTATTTACTCATCAAACTGTTACTGTCATTTCTGCTTATATTGCAGGGCTGTAGTCAGTTGAATCTTTTTCACTAGCTGTTGCATGAAATGTATATTGAATTTGCAAACAGACAGTGTTGCATGAAATGTATATTGAATTTGCAAACAGACTCAGTGAATTGATATATGACTTTCATGCACCTCTGATACTATCTGCTGAACAACATTGATACAACATTATATCAGTGTTGTGTACATAGTGTCATATCAACAATGTATCTAGCTATCTATCTATCTACAGTATGTCTCTGATGCCTGTTTCCTGTGGGAACTCTCATCAAGAGGTGGCCATGGCAAAAGTCTCCACTTATCCCTGTCATTACATGCCTCCCTAGCATACACCATTCCATGCATTCTCCCACTATTTTGCTTCCTCCAGTATTCTTCCACCCTATTTGCCCATGTCACAGGTGGTCTTCCACTCACATCAACCCCTTTAATTGTACTATCATACACTCTCCATGTAAACTCGTGGTCTTGCATTCTTTCCACATGCCTACACCACTTCAAAGTATTACGTTTCACCCATTCTACCACAACACAATTCATTACATATGTCTTCCCGACCATTCCACATCTCCCATGTACCCCTTCATTTCTTTCTTCATTCCATCTAGTCACACCACATGCTCTTCTCAAATAGCTATTTCCACAGCCTGGATTCTTGACCTCTGTGATTCATTCCTTGTCCATGTTCCAGCTGCACAGGTCAGGGTTGGGAGGACTATGTTGTCCCTTAATCCTCTTTTCACTTCCATACTTACATCTCTACCATTTCTATTGAGGGACCCAATGACTCTTCTACACTGTACTACTCTCTTCCTTATCTCTCCTTCCATAGGCTTAGAAAACTGCCCCGACTGACTCACATATTTTATCTCAAAGACTTCATTCAGCTTTCGGGATGCCCTCAAGTACCTCAGGTCCATCCGTACCTGTTGATTTTAGGCTCAGAAAAGTGGCTTGAGCAACTCAGGAATTTTATCCCAAAGACTTCATTTGGCTCTCGTAATGCTCATTCACCACAGGTTTTGATTTTAGGCTCAGGAAAGTGCCCCGACCGACTCAGGCATTTTATCTCAACAACTTTGATTTTCAGAATGCGCTCAAGCACCACAGGTCGGTCCATACCTGTGTCAATTTTAGGCACAGAAAACTGGCCTGAGCAACTCGGGTATTTTATCTCAAAGACTTCATTCGGCTCTTAGGATCCCCTCAATCGACACAGGTCCCTCTACCTATGTTGATATTAGGCTCAGAAAAGTACCCCGAATAACTCTGGTATTTCATCTCAAAAAGTCCATTCTGCTCTCAGAATGCAGTCAAGCACCACAGGTCCACCTGTACCTGTGTCGATTTTAGGATTCAAAAACTGCCCCAAAGGACTCGGGTATTTTATCTTAACTTCGTTCAGCTCTCAGAATGCCCTCAATCACCACAGGTCCGTCTGTGCCTGCGTTGTTTGTGTTGATTTTAGGCTCAGAAAAGTGCCCCAGCAGATTTGAGTATTTTATCAACAACTTCGTTCCACTCTTGGAACATGCTCAAGCACCACAGGTCTGTTCATACCTGTGTTGAGTTTAGGCTTAGAAAAATGCCTCGATCGACTTGGGTATATTGTATCAACGACTTCGTTCGGCTTTCAGGACTCTTTTTAGGCTCAAAAAATTGCCTAAGAAACTGGTATTTTATCTTGAAGACTTCTTTTAGCTCTCAGGATGCCCTCAAGCACCACAGGTGTTGATTTTAGGCTCAGAAAAGTGACCCAACCAACTTGGTTATCTTATCTCAATAACTCTGTTCCCCTCTTGGAAAACGCTCAAGCACCACAGGTCCGTTACCTGTGTTGATTTTAGGCTCAGAAAAGTGGCCGGAGCAACTCGGGTATTTTATCTCAAAGATTTTGTTTGGCTCTTAGGATGCCCTCAATCAACAAAGGTCTGTGTTGATTTTCGGCTCAGAAAAGTACCCTGAACGACTCGGGTATTTCATCTCAACAACTTCGTTCCACTCCCAGAATGTGCTCAAGCATCACAGGAATGTACCTGTGTTGATTTTAGGCTCAGAAAAGTGGCCCAGGTAACTCTGGTATTTTATCTCAAAGTCTTCGTTTAGCTCTTGGGATGCCCTCAAGCACCACAGGTCTGTCTGTACCTGTGTCAATTTTAGTTTTAGAAAACTGCCCTGACCAACTTGTGTATTTTATCTTAACACCTTTGTTCTGCTTTCGGGATGCCCTCAAATACCATAGGTCCGTACCTGTATCAATTTTAGGCACAAAAAAGTACCCCGAAAGACTCAGGTACTTCATATCAACAACTTCGTTCCGCTTTCAGAACGTGGTCAAGCACCACAGGTCCCTGTGCCTGTGTCGAGTTTAGGCTCAGAAAAGTGCCCCGACTGATTCAAGTATTTTATCTCAACAACTTCATTCGGTTCTCAGGATGCCCTAAAGCACCAAACGTCCATAACTGTGTCAATTTTAAGCTAAGAAAAGTGCCCTGGCTGATTTGGGTATTTTGAAAAACTTTTCTACTCATTCGCTTCCTATTTATGGGTTATCTATCGGCCAGGGGAAGCCTTAATTACAGATCATAAAGACAGCCAAACAATATTTTAGCCCCAGATACAAAATCAGCATGAACAATAATCCTTATTTGTTTTTTCGGAAAAATACCTATAATTGCAAATAATAGTTCAAGGTGTTACTTTAACCTAAAAAACTTTTTGTTTCAAAATTGAAATATAATTAAATGCTTTTATACTTGAATCAATCATGGAAAATATCTCATAATGCTTCCCCTGACTTATAGGTTATCCATAAATAGGAAGTGAATGAGTAGAAAATTTTTATTGTTATATTTCATGTTTTAAGCAAAAACCTTTTTGGTCTAAAGAACTACCCTGAACTATTTCCTCCAAATTTTAGTATTTATCTCAGGGAAATACATTTGCATTAAAACCTCACTGTAAGGAATATATTTCATGATAATCGTATATCTATGATTGACATATCATTTAATAGGATATGTCATGCTAGTGATATATCTACGATTGACATATTTAATAGGATTTTGTTCCCTAAGTCATTCAATGATAACAATTTGAAATTTTTTTTCTCATCGTTTGCTTCCTATTTATAGGTTATCTATTGGTCAGGGGAAGCATTATGTGATGTTTTCCATTATTATTTCAAGCATAAAAATGTTTACTTACGTTACATTTCAAATTCAGAACAAAAAGTTTTTTTGGGTTAAAAACCACCCTTAACTAGCCTGCGTTTTTTGGCATTTCTCCAAAAGAAAATAAAATGAATTTCCGTCATAACCTCAGTATAACGAGTATTTTTCATGTTGATTACGTATCTGGGGCCAGAGTATTGTTTGGCTGTCTGAATGACCTGTGATTAGGAGCAAAATAAGGCTATAGCCTTGGATTTTTTTTTGATTTTTTCAAAAAATGGATTTTCTTGAAAATTTCAGGATAGATGCTTTTAGGTATGCTGAATACGAATCAGTGGTCAAAGCCTAAAAAATTCATGTATTTAGTTGAGTAATTAGCATATTAATATAATTAATCTAAGGGATAATTAAAGGCATCAATAATGCGAAATGCAGTCATTTGACTCGAAATACTTAATCAGCATGTAAAATAACATCTATAACCCGATTTTCATCATAATCAGAAGTTGAAAATCTGAGGAAAATCGCAAGGCCTTGGATTTTTCTTGATTTTTTTTTAAAAAAATGGATTTTCTTAATTTCAGATTAGATGCTTTTTCGTATGCTGAATACGAATCTGTGGCCAAAACCCAAAAATTCGTGTAATTAGTAGAGTAATTAGCATATTAAATTTATAAATTTACGGGGTAATTAAAGGCATTAATAATGCGAAATGCAGTCATTTTACTCGAAATACTTATTCAGCGTGTAAAATAACATCTATACCCAAATTATCGTGAAAACATGTATGAGGAAAATTTTAGGAAAATCTATTTTTTCAAAAAAATCAAGAAAAATCTAAGGCTATAACCTTGGATAATATTTTGCTCAGATTTTCAACTTCAGATTTTAATGAAAATATGGGAATATGTCGTATTCTATATGGTGATTAAGTATATAGAGTCAAAATACTGCATTTCGTAAAATTAAGCGCATAATTACATACTTAACATTAATCACGATTATATTAACATGCAAATTACTGGACTAATTACACGAATTTTAAGGTTTTGACCACAGATTCTTATTCAGCACACGTAAAAACATCTATGGTGAAAATTTTAGGAAAATCTATTTTTTCAAAGAAAAAAAAAAAAATCAAGAAAAATGGATAATATTTTGCTCAGATTTTCAACTTCTTCGGATTTTAATAAAAATCTGGGAATATATCGTATTATATATGGTGATTAAGGATATCGAGTCAAAATACTGCATTTTGTAAAATTAAGCGCTCAACTACATAATATTAATTATAATTATATTAATACGCTAATTACTCGACTAATTACACGAAATTTAAGGTTTTGACCACAGATTTTTATACAGCACACGTAAAAACATCAATGCTGAAAATTTTAGGAAAATCTATTTTTTCAATAAAATCAAGAAAAATCAAATAATAATATTTTGCTCAGATTTTCACCTTCTTCACATTTAAATGAAATTGTGGGAATATGTCGTATTCTATATGGTGATTAAGGATATCGAGTCAAAATACTGCATTTCATAAAATTAAGCGCTTAATTACATAATTATAATTATATTAATGTGCTAATTACTCAGCTAATTACACGAATTTTAAGGTTTTGATAACAGATTCTTATTCAGCACACGTAAAAACATCCATGCTGAAAATTTTAGGAAAATATTTTTTTAAAGAAATCAAGAAAAATCCAAGGCTAAATTTAATATTTTCAACTTCAGATTTTAATGAAAATCTGGGAATATGTGGAATTCTTTATGGCGATTAAAGATATCGTGTCAAAAGACTGCATTTCGTAAAATTAAACGCTTAATTACATACTTAATATTAATTATGATTATATCTATGCTAATTACTCGACTAATTACATGAATTTTAAGGTTTTGACCACAGCTTCTTATTCAGCACACGTAAAAACATCAATAATAACATTTTTAGGAAAATCTATTTTAAAAAAAAAATAAAAAAAATCCAAGGCTATACCCAGAATATTTTGCTCAGATTTTCAACTTCTTCAGAATTTAATGAAAATTTGGGAATATGTCGTTTTCTATATGGTGATTAAGGATATCGAGTCAAAAGACTGCATTTCGTAAAATTAAGCGCTAAATTACACTTAAAATTTATTATAATTATATTAATATGCTAATTACTCGACTAATTACACGAATTTTAAGGTTTTGACCACAGATTCTTATTCAGCACACGTAAAAACATCTATGCTGAAAATTTTAGGAAAATCTATTTTTTTCAAAAAAATCAAGAAAAATCCAAGTTACTAAAGCCTTGGACAATATTTTGCTCAGATTTTTAACTTCTTCAGATTTTAAGGAAAATCTAGGAATATGTGGAATTCTTTATGGTGATTAAGGATATCGTGTCAAAAGACTGCATTTCGTAAAATTAAACGCTTAATTACATACATATTAATTATGATTATATCAATATGCTAATTACTCGACTAATTACACGAGTTTTAAGGTTTTGACCACAGATTCTTATTCAGCACACGTAAAAACATCAATAATGAAATTTTTAGGAAAATCTATTTTTCAAAAAAAAAAAAAAAATCCAAGGCTATATTATATAGCCTAGAATATTTTGCTCAGATTTTCAACTTCTTCAGAATTTAATGAAAATCTGGTAATATGTGGAATTCTTTATGGTGATTAAGGATATCGTGTCAAAAGACTGCTTTTGGTAAAATTAAACGCTTAATTACATACTTAATATTAATTATGATTATATCAATATGCTAATTACTTGACTAATTACACGAATTTTAAGGTTTTGACCAGAGATTTTAATTCAGCAAACGTAAAAACATCAATGCTGAAAATTTTACGAAAATCTATTTTTTCAAAAAGATCAAGAAAAATCCAAGGCCTTGGATAATATTTTCCTCAGATATTCACTTCTTCATATTTTAATGAAAATCTGGGAATGTGTATTATTCTATATGGTGATTAAGGATATAGAGTCAAAATACTGCATTTCGTAAAATTCAACGCTTAATTACATACTTAATACTAATTTTGATTATATTAATAAATACTCGACTAATTACACGAGTTTTAAGGTCTTGACCACAGGTTCTTATTCAGCACACGTAAAAAATCTATGCTGAAAATTTTAGGAAAATCTATTTTTTCAAAAAAATCAAGAAAAATCCAAGGCTAAACTTTAGCCTTACATAATATTTTGCTCAGATTTTCACTTCTTCAGATTTTAATGAAAATCTGAGAATATATTGTATTCTATATGGTGGTTAAGGATATCATGTTGAAATACTGCATTTCGTAAAATTAAGCGCTTGATTATATACTTAACATTAATTATAATTATATCAATATGCTAATTACTCGAGTAATTACACGAATTTTAAGGTTTTGACCACAGATTCTAATTCAGCACACGTAAAAACATCAATGCTGAAAATTTTAGGAAAATCTACTTGTTCAAAAAATCAAGAAAGAGCCAAGGATAATATTTTGCTCAGATTTTCTTGTTCAGATTTGAATGAAAATCTGGTAATATGTGGAAATCTTTATGGTGACTAAGGATATCATGTCAAAATACTGCATTTCGTAAAATTAATAGCTTAATTATATACTCATTAATTATAATTATATTAATATGCTAATTACTCGACTAATTACACGAATTTTAAGGTTTTGACAACAGATTCTTATTCAGCACACGTAAAAACATCAATATTGAAAATTTTAGGAAAATCTATTTATTCAAAGAATCAAGAAATATATTTTCCTCAGAATTTCAACTCCTTCAGATTTTAATGAAAATCTGGGAATATGTCATATTCTATATGGTGATTAAGGATATAGAGTCAAAATAATGCATTTTGTAAAATTCAGTGCTTAATTACTTAACAATCACGATTATATTAATATGCTAATTACTCGACTAATTACATAAATTTTAAGGTTTTGACCACAGATTCCTCTTCAGCACACGTAAAAAGATCTATGCTGAAAATTTTAGGAAAATCTATTTTTTCAAAAAAATCAAGAAAAATCCAAGGCTAGCCTTGGATAATATTTTGCTCAGATTTTCAACTTCTCCAGATTTTACTGAAAATCTGGTAATATGTGGAATTCTTTATGGTGATTAAGGATATCGAGTCAAAAGACGGCATTTCGTAAAATGAAACGCGTAATTACTTACCTAATATCAATTATGATTATATTAATATGCTAATTACTTGACTAATTACACGAATTTTAAGGTTTTCACCACAGATTCTAATTCAGCAAACTTAAAAACATCAATGCTGAAAATTCTACGAAAATCTATTTTTGCAACTTCTCCAGATTTTCATAAAAATCTGGTAATATGTCGTATTCTTTGTGGTGATTAAGGATATAGAGTCAAAATACTGCATTTCGTAAAATTCAACCCTTAATTACTTACTTAACATTAATCACGATTATATTAATATGCTAATTACTCGACTAATTACACGAATTTTAAGGTTTTCATCACAGATTCTTCTTCAGCACACGTAAAAAGATCTATGCTGAAAAGTTTAGGAAAATCTATTTTTTCAAAAAAATCAAGAAAAATCCAAGGCTAAAGCCTGGGATAATATTTTGCTCAGATTTTCAACTTCTCCAGATTTTACTGAAAATCTGGTAATATGTGGAATTCTTTATGGTGATTAAGGAAATCGTGTCAAAAGACTGCATTTTGTAAAATTAAACGCTTAATTACATACTTAATATTAATTATATTAATATGCTAATTACTTGACTAATTACACGAATTTTAAGGTTTTCACCACAGATTCTAATTCAGCAAACGTAAAAACATTAATGCTGAAAATTTTAGGAAAATCTATTTTTTCAAAAAAATCAAGAAAAATCCAAGGTTATAGCCTTGGATAATATTTTGCTCAGATTTTCAACTTCTCCAGATTTTAATGAAAATCTGGTAATATGTGGAATTCTTTATGGTGATTAAGGATATCGAGTCAAAAGACGGCATTTCGTAAAATGAAACGCGTAATTACTTACTTAATATCAATTATGATTATATTAATATGCTAATTACTTGACTAATTACACGAATTTTAAGGTTTTCACCACAGATTCTAATTCAGCAAACTTAAAAACATCAATGCTGAAAATTCTACGAAAATCTATTTTTCCAAAAAAATCAAGAAAAATCCAAGGCTATAGCCTTGGATAATATTTTGCTCAGATTTTCAACTTCTCCAGATTTTCATGAAAATCTGGTAATATGTCGTATTCTTTGTGGTGATTAAGGATATAGAGTCAAAATACTGCATTTCGTAAAATTCAACCCTTAATTACTTACTTAACATTAATCACGATTATATTAATATGCTAATTACTCGACTAATTACACGAATTTTAAGGTTTTCATCACAGATTCTTTTTCAGCACACGTAAAAAGATCTATGCTGAAAAGTTTAGGAAAATCTATTTTTTCAAAAAAATCAAGAAAAATCCAAGGCTAAAGCCTGGGATAATATTTTGCTCAGATTTTCAACTTCTCCAGATTTTAATGAAAATCTGGTAATATGTGGAATTCTTTATGGTGATTAAGGAAATCGTGTCAAAAGACTGCATTTTGTAAAATTAAACGCTTAATTACATACTTAATATTAATTATATTAATATGCTAATTACTTGACTAATTACACGAATTTTAAGGTTTTCACCACAGATTCTAATTCAGCAAACGTAAAAACATTAATGCTGAAAATTTTAGAAAAATCTATTTTTTCATAAAAATCAAGAAAAATCCAAGGTTATAGCCTTGGATAATATTTTGCTCAGATTTTCAACTTCTCCAGATTTTAATGAAAATCTGGTAATATGTGGAATTCTTTATGGTGATTAAGGATATCGAGTCAAAAGACGGCATTTCGTAAAATGAAACGCGTAATTACTTACTTAATATCAATTATGATTATATTAATATGCTAATTACTTGACTAATTACACGAATTTTAAGGTTTTCACCACAGATTCTAATTCAGCAAACTTAAAAACATCAATGCTGAAAATTCTACGAAAATCTATTTTTCCAAAAAAATCAAGAAAAATCCAAGGCTATAGCCTTGGATAATATTTTGCTCAGATTTTCAACTTCTCCAGATTTTCATGAAAATCTGGTAATATGTCGTATTCTTTGTGGTGATTAAGGATATAGAGTCAAAATACTGCATTTCGTAAAATTCAACCCTTAATTACTTACTTAACATTAATCACGATTATATTAATATGCTAATTACTCGACTAATTACACGAATTTTAAGGTTTTCATCACAGATTCTTCTTCAGCACACGTAAAAAGATCTATGCTGAAAAGTTTAGGAAAATCTATTTTTTCAAAAAAATCAAGAAAAATCCAAGGCTAAAGCCTGGGATAATATTTTGCTCAGATTTTCAACTTCTCCAGATTTTACTGAAAATCTGGTAATATGTGGAATTCTTTATGGTGATTAAGGAAATCGTGTCAAAAGACTGCATTTTGTAAAATTAAACGCTTAATTACATACTTAATATTAATTATATTAATATGCTAATTACTTGACTAATTACACGAATTTTAAGGTTTTCACCACAGATTCTAATTCAGCAAACTTAAAAACATCAATGCTGAAAATTCTACGAAAATCTATTTTTCCAAAAAAATATTTTGCTCAGATTTTCAACTTCTCCAGATTTTAATGAAAATCTGGTAATATGTGGAATTCTTTATGGTGATTAAGGATATCGAGTCAAAAGACGGCATTTCGTAAATGAAACGCGTAATTACTTACTTAATATCAATTATGATTATATTAATATGCTAATTACTTGACTAATTACACGAATTTTAAGGTTTTCGCCACAGATTCTAATTCAGCAAACTTAAAAACATCAATGCTGAAAATTCTACGAAAATCTATTTTTCCAAAAAAATCAAGAAAAATCCAAGGTTATAGCCTTGGATAATATTTTGCTCAGATTTTCAACTTCTCCAGATTTTACTGAAAATCTGGTAATATGTGGAATTCTTTATGGTGATTAAGGAAATCGTGTCAAAAGACTGCCTTTTGTAAAATTAAACGCTTAATTACATACTTAATATTAATTATATTAATATGCTAATTACTTGACTAATTACACGAATTTTAAGGTTTTCACCACAGATTCTAATTCAGCAAACTTAAAAACATCAATGCTGAAAATTCTACGAAAATCTATTTTTCCAAAAAAATCAAGAAAAATCCAAGGCTATAGCCTTGGATAATATTTTGCTCAGATTTTCAACTTCTCCAGATTTTAATGAAAATCTGGTAATATGTGGAATTCTTTATGGTGATTAAGGATATCGAGTCAAAAGACGGCATTTCGTAAAATGAAACGCGTAATTACTTACTTAATATCAATTATGATTATATTAATATGCTAATTACTTGACTAATTACACGAATTTTAAGGTTTTCACCACAGATTCTAATTCAGCAAACTTAAAAACATCAATGCTGAAAATTCTACGAAAATCTATTTTTCCAAAAAAATCAAGAAAAATCCAAGGTTATAGCCTTGGATAATATTTTGCTCAGATTTTCAACTTCTCCAGATTTTCATGAAAATCTGGTAATATGTCGTATTCTTTGTGGTGATTAAGGATATAGAGTCAAAATACTGCATTTCGTAAAATTCAACCCTTAATTACTTACTTAACATTAATCACGATTATATTAATATGCTAATTACTCGACTAATTACACGAATTTTAAGGTTTTCATCACAGATTCTTCTTCAGCACACGTAAAAAGATCTATGCTGAAAAGTTTAGGAAAATCTATTTTTTCAAAAAAATCAAGAAAAATCCAAGGCTAAAGCCTGGGATAATATTTTGCTCAGATTTTCAACTTCTCCAGATTTTACTGAAAATCTGGTAATATGTGGAATTCTTTATGGTGATTAAGGAAATCGTGTCAAAAGACTGCATTTTGTAAAATTAAACGCTTAATTACATACTTAATATTAATTATATTAATATGCTAATTACTTGACTAATTACACGAATTTTAAGGTTTTCACCACAGATTCTAATTCAGCAAACTTAAAAACATCAATGCTGAAAATTCTACGAAAATCTATTTTTCCAAAAAAATCAAGAAAAATCCAAGGTTATAGCCTTGGATAATATTTTGCTCAGATTTTCAACTTCTCCAGATTTTAATGAAAATCTGGTAATATGTGGAATTCTTTATGGTGATTAAGGATATCGAGTCAAAAGACGGCATTTCGTAAAATGAAACGCGTAATTACTTACTTAATATCAATTATGATTATATTAATATGCTAATTACTTGACTAATTACACGAATTTTAAGGTTTTCACCACAGATTCTAATTCAGCAAACTTAAAAACATCAATGCTGAAAATTCTACGAAAATCTATTTTTCCAAAAAAATCAAGAAAAATCCAAGGCTTATAGCCTTGGATAATATTTTGCTCAGATTTTCAACTTCTCCAGATTTTCATGAAAATCTGGTAATATGTCGTATTCTTTGTGGTGATTAAGGATATAGAGTCAAAATACTGCATTTCGTAAAATTCAACCCTTAATTACTTACTTAACATTAATCACGATTATATTAATATGCTAATTACTCGACTAATTACACGAATTTTAAGGTTTTCACCACAGATTCTAATTCAGCAAACTTAAAAACATCTATGCTGAAAAGTTCTACGAAAATCTATTTTTTCAAAAAAATCAAGAAAAATCCAAGGCTATAGCCTTGGATAATATTTTGCTCAGATTTTCAACTTCTCCAGATTTTAATGAAAATCTGGTAATATGTGGAATTCTTTATGGTGATTAAGGATATCGAGTCAAAAGACTGCATTTCGTAAAATTAAACGCGTAATTACTTACTTAATCATTATGATTATATTAATATGCTAATTACTTGACTAATTACACGAATTTTAAGGTTTTCACCACAGATTCTAATTCAGCAAACTTAAAAACATCAATGCTGAAAATTCTACGAAAATCTATTTTTCCAAAAAAATCAAGAAAAATCCAAGGTTATAGCCTTGGATAATATTTTGCTCAGATTTTCAACTTCTCCAGATTTTCATGAAAATCTGGTAATATGTCGTATTCTTTGTGGTGATTAAGGATATCGTGTCAAAAGACTGCATTTTGTAAAATTAAACGCTTAATTACATACTTAATATTAATTATATTAATATGCTAATTACTTGACTAATTACACGAATTTTAAGGTTTTCACCACAGATTCTAATTCAGCAAACGTAAAAACATTAATGCTGAAAATTTTAGGAAAATCTATTTTTTCAAAAAAATCAAGAAAAATCCAAGGTTATAGCCTTGGATAATATTTTGCTCAGATTTTCTTCTCCAGATTTAATGAATCTGGTGAAAATCTGGTAATATGTGGAATTCTTTATGGTGATTAAGGATATCGAGTCAAAAGACGGCATTTCGTAAAATGAAACGCGTAATTACTTACTTAATATCAATTATGATTATATTAATATGCTAATTACTTGACTAATTACACGAATTTTAAGGTTTTCACCACAGATTCTAATTCAGCAAACTTAAAAACATCAATGCTGAAAATTCTACGAAAATCTATTTTTCCAAAAAAATCAAGAAAAATCCAAGGCTATAGCCTTGGATAATATTTTGCTCAGATTTTCAACTTCTCCAGATTTTCATGAAAATCTGGTAATATGTCGTATTCTTTGTGGTGATTAAGGATATAGAGTCAAAATACTGCATTTCGTAAAATTCAACCCTTAATTACTTACTTAACATTAATCACGATTATATTAATATGCTAATTACTCGACTAATTACACGAATTTTAAGGTTTTCATCACAGATTCTTCTTCAGCACACGTAAAAAGATCTATGCTGAAAAGTTTAGGAAAATCTATTTTTTCAAAAAAATCAAGAAAAATCCAAGGCTAAAGCCTGGGATAATATTTTGCTCAGATTTTCAACTTCTCCAGATTTTACTGAAAATCTGGTAATATGTGGAATTCTTTATGGTGATTAAGGAAATCGTGTCAAAAGACTGCATTTTGTAAAATTAAACGCTTAATTACATACTTAATATTAATTATATTAATATGCTAATTACTTGACTAATTACACGAATTTTAAGGTTTTCACCACAGATTCTAATTCAGCAAACTTAAAAACATCAATGCTGAAAATTCTACGAAAATCTATTTTTCAAAAAAATCAAGAAAAATCCAAGGATATTTTGCTCAGATTTTCAACTTCTCCAGATTTTAATGAAAATCTGGTAATATGTGGAATTCTTTATGGTGATTAAGGATATCGAGTCAAAAGACGGCATTTCGTAAAATGAAACGCGTAATTACTTACTTAATATCAATTATGATTATATTAATATGCTAATTACTTGACTAATTACACGAATTTTAAGGTTTTCACCACAGATTCTAATTCAGCAAACTTAAAAACATCAATGCTGAAAATTCTACGAAAATCTATTTTTCCAAAAAAATCAAGAAAAATCCAAGGCTATAGCCTTGGATAATATTTTGCTCAGATTTTCAACTTCTCCAGATTTTCATGAAAATCTGGTAATATGTCGTATTCTTTGTGGTGATTAAGGATATAGAGTCAAAATACTGCATTTCGTAAAATTCAACCCTTAATTACTTACTTAACATTAATCACGATTATATTAATATGCTAATTACTCGACTAATTACACGAATTTTAAGGTTTTTAATCACAGATTCTTCTTCAGCACACGTAAAAAGATCTATGCTGAAAAGTTTAGGAAAATCTATTTTTTCAAAAAAATCAAGAAAAATATTTTGCTCAGATTTTCAACTTCTCCAGATTTTACTGAAAATCTGGTAATATGTGGAATTCTTTATGGTGATTAAGGAAATCGTGTCAAAAGACTGCATTTTCTAAAATTAAACGCTTAATTACATACTTAATATTAATTATATTAATACGCTAATTACTTGACTAATTACACGAATTTTAAGGTTTTCACCACAGATTCTAATTCAGCAAACGTAAAAACATTAATGCTGAAAATTTTAGGAAAATCTATTTTTTCAAAAAAATCAAGAAAAATCCAAGGGATAATATTTTGCTCAGATTTTCAACTTCTCCAGATTTTACTGAAAATCTGGTAATATGTGGAATTCTTTATGGTGATTAAGGAAATCGTGTCAAAAGACTGCATTTTGTAAAATTAAACGCTTAATTAAATACTTAATATTAATTATATTAATATGCTAATTACTTGACTAATTACACGAATTTTAAGGTTTTCACCACAGATTCTAATTCAGCAAACGTAAAAACATTAATGCTGAAAATTTTAGGAAAATCTATTTTTTCAAAAAAATCAAGATTTTCAACTTCTCCAGATTTTAATGAAAATCTGGTAATATGTGGAATTCTTTATGGTGATTAAGGATATCGAGTCAAAAGACGGCATTTCGTAAAATGAAACGCGTAATTACTTACTTAATATCAATTATGATTATATTAATATGCTAATTACTTGACTAATTACACGAATTTTAAGGTTTTCACCACAGATTCTAATTCAGCAAACTTAAAAACATTAATGCTGAAAATTCTACGAAAATCTATTCTTCCAAAAAACAGATTTTCAACTTCTCCAGATTTTCATGAAAATCTGGTAATATGTCGTATTCTTTGGTTGTGATTAAGGATATAGAGTCAAAATACTGCATTTCGTAAAATTCAACCCTTAATTACTTACTTAACATTAATCACGATTATATTAATATGCTAATTACTCGACTAATTACACGAACTTTAAGGTTTTGACCACAGATTCTTCTTCGGCACACGTAAAAAGATCTATGCTGAAAAGTTTAGGAAATTCTATTTTTTCAAAAAAATCTAGAAAAATCCAAGGATAATATTTTGCTCAGATTTTCAACTTCTCCAGATTTTAATGAAAATCTGGTAATATGTGGAATTCTTTATGGTGATTAAGGATATAGAGTCAAAACACTGCATTTCGTAAAATTCAACGCTTATTATACACTTAATATTAATTTTCATTACATTGATATGCTAATTACTCGACTATTTACACGGATTTTAAGGTTTTGACCACAGATTCTTCTTCATGACACGTAAAAAGATCTATGTTGAAAATTTTAGGAAAATCTATTTTTTTCAAAAAAATCAAGAAAAATCCAAGGCTAATATTTTGCTCAGATTTTCAACTTCTCCAGATTTTCATGAAAATCTGGTAATATGTGGAATTCTTTATGGTGATTAAGGATATCGTGTGAAAAGACTGTATTTCGTAAAATTAAACGATTAATTACATACATATAATTATGATTATATTAATATGCTAATTACTTGACTAATTACACGAATTTTAAGGTTTTCACCACAGATTCTAATTCAGCAAACTTAAAAACATCAATGCTGAAAATTCTACGAAAATCTATTTTTCCAAAAAAATCAAGAAAAATCCAAGGCTATAGCCTTGGATAATATTTTGCTCAGATTTTCAACTTCTCCAGATTTTAATGAAAATCTGGTAATATGTGGAATTCTTTATGGTGATTAAGGATATCGAGTCAAAAGACGGCATTTCGTAAAATGAAACGCGTAATTACTTACTTAATATCAATTATGATTATATTAATATGCTAATTACTTGACTAATTACACGAATTTTAAGGTTTTCACCACAGATTCTAATTCAGCAAACTTAAAAACATCAATGCTGAAAATTCTACGAAAATCTATTTTTCCAAAAAAATCAAGAAAAATCCAAGGCTATAGCCTTGGATAATATTTTGCTCAGATTTTCAACTTTTCCAGATTTTCATGAAAATCTGGTAATATGTGGAATTCTTTATGGTGATTAAGGATATCGTGTCAAAAGACGGCATTTCGTAAAATTAAACGCTTAATTACATAATATCAATCATGATTATATTAATATGCTAATTACTTGAGTATTTACACGAATTATAAGGTTTTCACCACAGATTCTAATTCAGCAAACGTAAAAATATCAATGTTGAAAATTTTACAAAAATCTATTTTTTCAAAAAAATCAATATTTTCCTCAGATATTCAACTTTTTCTCATTTTAATGAAAATCTGGGAATACGTCGTATTCTATATGGTGATTACTGATACAGAGTGAAAATACTGCATTTCGTAAAATCAAGCGCTCAATTACTTACTTAACATTAATCACGATTATAGTAATATGCTAATCACTTGATTAATTACACGAATTTTAAGGTTTTCACCAGAGATTCTGATTCAGCAAACGTAAAAACATCAATGCTGAAAATTTTACGAAAATCTATTTTTCCAAAAAAATCGAGAAAAATTCAAGCCTTGGATAATATTTTGCTCAGATTTTCAACTTCTCCAGATTTTTATGAAAATCTGGTAATATGTGGAATTCTTTATGGTGATTAAGGATATCGTGTCAAAAGACTGCATTTCGTAAAATTAAACGCTTAATTACATACATATTAATTATGATTATATTAATATGCTAATTACTTCACTAATTACACGAATTTTAAGGTTTTGACCAGAGATTCTAATTCAGCAAGCGTAAAAACATCAATGCTGAAAATTTTACGGTCTTTTCCTAGCGCTACCTCGCACACATGAGGGGGGAGAGGGATGGTATTCCATGTGTGGCGAGGTGGCGATGGGAATGAATAAAGACAGTGTGAATTGTGTGCATGGGTATATATGTATGTGTCTGTGTGTGTATATATATGTGTACATTGAGATGTATAGGTATGTATATTTGCGTGTGTGGACGTGTATGTATATACATGTGTATGGGGGTGGGTTGGGCCATTTCTTTCGTCTGTTTCCTTGCGCTACCTCGCAAACGCGGGAGACAGCGACAAAGCAAAATAATAATAAAATATATATATATATATATATATATATATATATATATATATATATATATATATATATATATATATTCCTATGAGTCCACGGGGAAAATGAAACACGAAAAGTTCCCAAGTGCACTTTCATGTAATAATCACATCATTAGGGGAGACACAAGAGAGAAATATAAGTCAGTTGATATACATCGAAGAGACGAAGCTAGGACGCCACTTGGTAAACATGTGATTGTCAATCACATGTTTACCAAATGACGTCCTAGCTTCGTCTCTTCGATGTATATCAACTGACTGTTATATTTCCCCCTTGTGTCTCCCCTGATGATGTGATTATTACACGAAAGTGCACTTGGGAACTTTTCGTGTTTCATTTTTCCCGTGGACTCATAGGAATATCTTGATCACGCGCAAAACTGTGATCCTTTCCAATATATGTATGTATGTATTATCCCTGGGGATAGGGGACAAAGAATTTTCCTACATGTTCCCTGCTTATCGTAGAAGGCGACTAAAAGGGATGGAAGTTAGGGATTGGATATCTTCCCCTCCTGCTTAATTTTCCAAAAACAGTAACAGAGACATGGGCCAGGTGAGGATTTTTCTCTCTCAGGCTCAGTCATCTAGTGTTGACGCTACCTCGCTAATGCTGGAAATGACGAATAAGTATGAAAAATATATATTAAAGTTGCTTTAGATACCTTGGAGAGGACATGGCGGGTAATGGTACTATGGAATCGGAAGCAAGTCATAAGGGGTGAGGGGGGGAAGGTTTTGGAAGCAGTGAAGAATGTATGGAATGTAAGGTCGTTATCTGGGGGTGTGAAAATGGTTATGTTTGAAAGTACAGTGGTCCCAGCGATGCTGAGTGAGTGCGTGGCATGGACTCTAAACCAAGATGTGCGGAGGGTGACTTTGTTAGAAATGAAATATTTGAGGTGGTTTGATCCAGCAAATAATGAGATAGCTGAAGAAAGTGTCCTGAAGTGGTTTGGACATATGGAAAGAATTAGTGAGGAAAGGTTGGCAAAAAGGATATAATTTCTTTGGCAACTTGGCTTCCAACAGCAGACACGCAACCACGTCAAAAAGTGATCTCTACGATCTCTCACTATGCCAAGTTCATGTGGTGAATATTGGGCTAAAAAATTCCATGCTTAATGCGACATTTGATAAGAAGTGACATGAACTCTGTAGAGGAAAACTCAACCAAACTGATTGCTACCAATGATCAAGAATTTTCTCTAAGTTTCTCATAAGGGTTTCCAGAGAAGTAAGAATTTGCAAAACTGGACAAAGGTTCCTAAGTCAATCACAACACAGCATAATAAATTACCATATTGTGTCAGCCATTTTCTCACCAAATCTATCCTTATTTCTCATTTTCTGAGAACTTTTTGTTACGTTTGTTTGAAAAGTGTTAAATCATTTTGATAATATCGACATTACTTACAATTACTCACTGGCAAAAGTAAGTTTACAAATTTCAAACACTGAGATAATTAACGAAGTAAGGTGAATAAAGTATTAACTTATAAATGAAATAAAGCAGGCAAAGTATATTTTCATGAGAAAATGAACCAACATAAAGTAATTTAACAGAGTATAACTTGTAAGATAATGATCCTACATAAAGAAAGTTAACAGCATAACTTGAGATAATGAACCAACTAAAGTAAGAGAGCATCACTTGTGAGATAATGAGCCTACATAAGATAAGCTAGGAAAGGTTACACGTGCGAGATTATGAGCCAATATAAAGTAAGTTAACAGAGCATAACTTGTGAGATTACGAGCCAACATAAGCTATGTTAACAGAGAATACACTTGTGAGATTATGAGCAAACATAAATCAACAGTGCATAAACTTATGAAATAATGAACCAACGTAAACCAAGTAAAACAAAGTATAAACTTGTGAAATGATGAACCAATATCTAGTAAGATAAAGTATAAACAGAAAGACAAAACACATATTGTAAGTAAACAAGACAATTAACCAACATGCAAGTTAAACAAAGTATAAACGGTGAGGTAATAAAGTAGCATATAACAAGGACGGAGGTAATGAACCAACTAAAGCATGTCAAAGTATAAGCTTGTGGGATAACAAAGGAAATAATTCATTCTCTTACGGGTGGTTGGTTAGGCTTAACGCCTGTCGACTGCTATCAAGGCCGTAAGCGTCACGTTATAACCACACATCGAAAGATCTTTAAACACCTTCGTCTGATGCACAATACATTTCTACGACCATACATCCTCTCACTATATACGTGGCTCTTACCTGTGGCAGGTGCGTTGTGTCTTGGGAGAAGGGAAATCCCCACGAAGTGCAACTGATCAGCATGCAATGCAGTTTTCACTTTACTTTGGGCACAATTGACGACCAACCGCCATTGAGATTATGATATAGCGTCACCACTTTGATTCTCAGAGTATCGTACACAATACAATCATGGTCATACCCAGATAGAACATCAGAGGTCATGACAAGAGACCACTATGCGAATCTAAACCACTGTTGGCCCGTAATTTCGCGACCTTGTTGGGAGGGAGGTGGTCCACACTCACACTCAAAGATGTTTGTTCGACACTGCGACTGCGCAGTGACGGCACGTCTGCTGCTGAGCAACTTGGGAGCATCTATATAGGATCTCTGACTCCCCAGATTTATGAGATACCATTTATGATGAAAGCAGTGTCTAGTACTTATTATTTATAGTTCCCAGGCAGGCCCAGCTCAGTGCTAGGAGGTAGCACAAACGAAAAATAAGATATCAGCTGATCTATGCTTGTCGTCTGCATTGTTGACATTTTCTTTGATCCAGAGAACATGGACCTACGCCAATAGATTAGAGAACATGGACCTACGCCAATAGATTAGAGAACATGAACTTACGCCAATAGATTATCTGCAGAAATGTAAAAATACACACAAAAATATGAAGTTCCGGCGATTCCCGAGAGAAAGCAGAAAGGTAAAAGTTAACTGATACAATGATGATCAACAATATATATCATTATGGAAAATATTTGGTAATTTCGCGAAGGATTATCGTCGTCCCGTACCGCAGCCGTTATACGCTTTAGGGCCATACGTTAAGGAATTATGATCCATTATGACTGATGTGCAATCTTACGATAGTAACGTAGAGTAAAATAAACCTGGAAGACATTTCAAGTTTGAACTGATTCTGAACGAAAGAAAATTTACCAAATGTCGTCCTAGCTATGTCTCTTCGTTGTATATCAACTGGCTGTTATATTTCTTTCTTGTATTTCCCGATTATGTGATTATTATACGAAAGTGCACTTGGGAATGTTACGTACTGCCTCCACCCCTTACATTAAAAGGGTGTATAATCAGTCCATAGGCCCATTAAAACATAACTCTGAAATAATGACTTTGTTAACAGAGAGATTTGGGCTAGACACATATTCTCTTACTATCTGGTTAACATCTCCTGACAGCTGACGGCAGGTAATTATATACCTACTTTTGATCCTTGTTACATTCGTCAAATACCAGAACACATAAAAAAAATATAAAAATATATTCATAATGGCAAAAATAAAGATGGCTCTTTCGTAACATAAATAATACAATTTATTTTTTATACAATGATCTCTCTCTATCTTACTTTACTTAACAACTGGCTTCAATTTTAGAACATAAGTATTTGAAATAACTGAGATGTGTTCAGATTACATTATGAATTTATCCATCAGCTTTGTATCACATCGTTTCTCTATGATCATTCTGAGAGAGAGATTTGACCTCGGCCTTTTTCCAGTTTCTATACTTCCATAATTTGTAATGATATTGAAAATATTTACTCTTAATTTGTTTACACTCTAATAAACAAAATCTCTTATTATAACAATAATAAGACCCCCTCAATACAATAAAATGTACATTGAATAATGTAACTTAGAAAACTGAACATATTCCTCAAAGAAAACTGAATAAAATATAATGGATAACTAAAACAATTATTGGTAAAGAAGGGAGATAACCATAACAGGAACTTATTGTGTTTCACTTCCCCGTGGACGCATGACAGCTAGAGACTGGGTGTGAACGAATGTGGCCTTTGTCTTTTCCTAGCGCTACCTCGCACGCGCGGGGGTTGGGGGGTGTCATTTCATGTGTGGCGGGGTGGCGACGAAATGGATGAAGGCAGAAAGTATGAATATGTACATGTGTATATATGTATATATCTGTGTAATGTATATGTATGTATACAATGAAACGTAGAGGTATGTATAAGTGCGTGTGTGGGCGTTTATGTACATACATGTGGGTGGGTTGGGCCATTCTTTCGTCTGTTTCCTTGCGCTACCTCGCAAACGCGGGAGACAGCGACTAAGTATAATATATATATATATATATATATATATATATATATATATATATATATATATATATATATATATATATATATATATATATCTATATATATATATATATATATATATATATATATATATATATATATATATATATATATATATATATATATATGTATATATATATATATATATATATATATATATATATATATATCGTTAAGTTCAAGTTTAGGGACACCACAGAAACTAAAGTTGAAACTGGATGAAACACAAACATACTTCCTTATACTTAGTTTAAATTATCGAGGCTGAGAAGCATTTCTTTTTTCTTTTGGAGTTGGGGGTGGGAGAGGGAAGGGCCGTGCAGAGATTTGGGGGTCATATAATGGAGGAAGTATTTGTGTGGACTAAATCCCACCACTAAAACGCTCACATGATCGAAGTTTCGAAGCCCAAAATGATCAGCTTCGGGGCAAGGTTAGAGGCCTGTCGTAGGCTTGTATTGGATATGGAGAAGAGGTATGGGATGAATACGTGACAGCACACAACTGCTGGAGCCTTAAGGAGGATGATCCTAGATCAGTTCATAAGAGAAACTCAAGAAAAAGGTTTCT
This sequence comes from Panulirus ornatus, assembly GCF_036320965.1. Taxonomy (NCBI): domain Eukaryota; kingdom Metazoa; phylum Arthropoda; class Malacostraca; order Decapoda; family Palinuridae; genus Panulirus; species Panulirus ornatus. The sequence continues at coordinate 70,146,984 of NC_092227.1, read as the reverse complement.
TCAGTTCAGCTGAACTTGGACTAATGGTGACAATGCTTCACAGATGTGTACGTGTTGCATATCATATCATCAAAAATACATAATCCATATAACAATCATAGTATGATAAATACAATACGATCAAACCTGACGAATACCTGAAGTTCTCGAGCATATCTTAATCACGCCATCGAAATGATGTTTTGAATTTGTATCATTATAGATAGAATTTGAGGTACGTGTGATAAAAATGGAGTGAATTATAAAGCAATATTAGCTCTAAATTCAACCATTTTCATAAGAGTAACTTGCTAAAAGTTGGACAGACATCACATGCCGCTGGAGTGATATTTCAGGCAGTAGTTAGAAGAGATCAGGTCGTCAGCAGGTCTCCCAGTCCTGGTGTTCAGGTGGTCGACACACGGCAGGACACGGCTTCCTGATACTGTCATTGACAAATTTCCTCCTGTATATCCTCATTCCCAGGAAGGTGTAATTCTCTCGTCTCGTGGGGAAGGGCAGCGACCCGGGGAACCTTCTGCAGGAGTAGGAGTCGTGGGCGATGACACTTGCCTTTGCTCAGGGCCACAGGTGCATCTGTTGTTGGTGAATCCATACAAGAATTTGAGCGGCTCTGTGCCCGGGTACCGAACCACGAGATGTTGACATCATTAAGTGAAATGTGTTATCATAGTTTGATATTAGGAAAACGTGAACAAATAGATATCAAAAGAGCACATATAACCTCAGCAATATCCATATATGATTTGGAGCCGGGTACACATTAAGGTAGTCGTGTGAAATACCGAAAAATATCCTTTCATGAAACAACTATTCTCACTTCAGGTCACACAGCCAGCGGGGGAAAACTAAACACAAAAATACTTTCAAGCTCCTAGAGTCAAGTGAAACGATACCTCTAGAAATCCATTCCACAATCTGATATTCAAATATGTCTCCTGGCAAAACAAGCGATTCAAAAGAAACACGTTAATTTCAGGTTAGGTTTTATCACTAGCTTTGGGTTATTAACATCATTATTCAGATCATAAAATGACTTTTGATCTTTATCTCGCCATGGGATACACTGGTGTTTCCGAGGGTACTTCTCATCTTTATCTAATAGTTATTCTTATCCTCTTCCTACCCACAAGTGGTCATAATCCAGGAATATCCTAACCCATTCCTAGCTATCATTACTTACACATGTTTCTGGTCCTATCCTCCTGTACACTTCATTCTTCTCCCGCGACTCTCTAGCCTTCTGTACCAAAGTCCATTCTGGTTCTTTTTTCGCCCAGAAAAGTGTTTTATAACTTCTAGTAATCCCAAGTCGTTTACTGTTTTCTTAAATCTTCTTATTGGTTATACTCATCTGTATACTCGCCAGTGACCATTATTTTGTCCTAATCCGGAAGTCATTCTGGCTACATACTGCTCTAAGGATCACTCTTGATCTTTTCACATCTTTTCACATCTTCACTGGCTTCCTGCTCAATGTACCTTCTTCACTTATCCGCCCATCATTCTGGTCCTCTACTAACCCACGACACCTGATCTTCCATCTCTCTAAAATTCCTGCAGCTCGTCCAGTTTGCCCATCGATATGCGCGGGTCTTCTTCTACCTCTGAACTCAACCCTGTCACGATCACTAGTCGCTACTTACCCAGAGAACCAGCTGGTTATGGGATGGTCTCTTGGCGTTCCGGAGAATCTTGGCCCTGGTCTTGGGTCCCTTGTGAGGCCTCCAGGTGTTGCAGCCGCCCCACAACCCACTCAGCATAGCCACTCCGTGGTGGGGGTTGTCTCGCATCACGTGGAAACACTGCAGCAGAAGACGGGACTGCCATTATGATCATCACATGACGTTCAAGTTATTTTCAGGTTTTGGATGATGCAGAGTAACAGGGACATGGAGGCTGGCTGGCTGTAAACTCAATCATCTGAGGTAAACCCTGTAGACCATACTGCTTCTCAGATACCCACATATAGATGAATTAAGGGATGTTTCTCAGGGTGCAGATGATATATATGCATATATTCTTATGAGTCCACGGGGAAAATAAAACACGATAAGTTCCCAAGTGCACTTTCTTGTAATAATCACATCATCAGGGGAGACACGAGAAGGAAATATAAGTCACTTAATATACATCAACTCAGTTATATTTCTCTCTTGTGTCTCCCCTGATGATTTGATTATTACACGAAAGTAAGTGCATTTGGGAACTTATCGTGTTTCATTTTCCCCGTGGACTCATAGGAATATCTTGATCAGGCGCAAAATTGTGATCCTTTCCAATATGCATATATATATACATATATATATATATATATATATATATATATATATATATATATATATATATATATATATATATATATATATATCTTTTTTTTATACTATTCGCCATTTCCCGCATCAGCGAGGTAGCGTTGAGAACAGAGGACTGGGCCTTTGAGGGAATATCCTCACCTGGCCCCCTTCTCTGTTCCCTCTTTTGGAAAATTAAAAAAAAAGCGAGAGGGGAGGATTTCCAGCCACCCGCTCCCTCCCCTTTTAGTCGCCTTCTACGACATGCAGGGAATACGTGGGAAGTATTCTTTCTCCCCTATCCCCAGGGATAATACATATATATATATATATATATATATATATATATATATATATATATATATATATATATATATATATATATATATATATATATATATATATTATACTTTGTCGCTGTCTCACGCGTTAGCATGGTAGCGCAAGGACACACACGAAAGAATGGCCTTTTTCTCCTCTTAAGTTTATCATCTCAGTCAGGTATAATTTAAGTCTCCCTAGAGAGGAGAGAGATACGCACTAGCTTTGCCATCATGACAAGATCTCCTCGTAGGTACTCGCAGGTTGGTGCGTACATAAGTTCAAAAACAAAAGCGGCACTAAACCAGGTCCTCCGGGACACCACTTGTTAATATTGTCCAATTTTGAAACGTTATTTTTGATAGGTGTTCTCCCTTCCCTCCCATCTCAGAAGCCTAACTTTTATTCCTATCTGTTACTTGTATTACTGACGGATGGCTCCTTCCTTCTGAAGCCATCCTGTTGCTTATTCAAGTAGTTTATGCTCGCTGATTACCTTCACCAATGTACAGACCACATATGTTACTGACAGCATACGGGTCTTACCTTTCCAGACTGGAGCCACTGGTTCACGGCGTCCACCTCTCGCTGCAGGATGGGCGAGTCAGCGTCTCTGACAATATAGCGATCTACCAAGGGTCGCCCACCACACAGAACCTCCAGCTGGTACCGGCCGAGCCACTCAGATCACACACACCTGCCACGGGGTAATACTTTACTGGCACTGTTTATTTGGGACAACCAGATCTGAACTTCAGCAGCAGCTTCTCCTTCCGGAAATCCAACTATAAATGACAAAAGTTACGTGTCTTGTACGACAGTTTGCTCTGAATCACATCGCTTTTGTGCGATAGCATTCCTTAAACTGTTGAAGCTGAGTGTCTCATACAACAGGCAACTGTAAACTACAATGTGTCCTATGGAGAGTTAAGCGGTAAGTGGGAACGAGAAGATAGGAAACTAGACTGAAATCTATTCGAGATAGATAGATGGTGTTGCAGCCTTCAAAAGCCCACAATTCTCACCTATGGACAGAATCCAATGAGCATCGAAGAGCATATTCAGATGAGGAGGATGGACGACAATAAAACCCTATGGAACAAAACAAAGTTCTCCACGTCATATGATTTGCCTCCCGCTCCAGACCACCATCTTTTGAATGTGGTGTACCAAGAGCCACACAAGACGGATCAGCCAGATCCACGCGGATATTGTCGTGGATATCTAGGGAAACAGTGCAGTGCTTTCATGTATGAGAAAAGTGTTTGGCAAGCGGAAGGCGGGATGTGGGGGTGTGGGAATGGGCAGTGAGCGGTGGGATGAAGAAGTTAAGTTCTCAGAGAAAGACAGGGGTATGGCCGATGCCTGCAGGGAGGGAGTGCGTGAGACTGGGAGAAGTACAAGAGTAATAGTAGGTCAAGAGAAAGATGCAGGGGATGAAAAGAGGACGAATGAGAGTTGTAGAGAGCGAGTAACAGCAAACTTCAGGGAGGAAAGCAAGAGAACAAATGAGTATATCAGTGAAGATGACAAATGATCAATCTCCCATATAGCCTTCCTGATACTCTTAACAAACTCATGCCACTGCATTTAAACATTTACTTTTGCCCCTTTCGCCCTTATACTGCGGCAATATACAGGCATCCTGCCAATCTTCAGGCACCTTACCGTGAGCCATACATGCAGCGAAAATCCTAAGCAACCCATGAACAACTCAAGGACGACCTTTATTAAGAGCTGCAGTAACATCTACTCTAACCGCTTTGCCGCACTTCATCTTACATAAGGCTTCATCACCTCTTCTCTTTTCACTAGTTACTTGTCATGACTATTTCATTTCTCATGTCTTCACGTCACAGACATCCATCCCATATCTGCCACCCGATCATCGAACACATTCTACTATCTTTCAAAATACTCATTCCATCTCCTCTTCACCTAATATTCGCCTGTTACTGCTTCCAGGGTGGTGGAATGCACAGAGCTTCAGAATAGGGATGGACAATGTAGCTTCAGGAGTGGCAGAAGATGTGTGGATCACGTGCCTCCTAGGAAGAATATGTGCGAGAAATACTTAATGAAACATAAGGACTTGAAATTGGCGAAATGGTTCGGGCATATGAAGAGGATGACTGAGGAGAGATTGATAACGAGGGTTTGTGTCAAAATAGGAAGGGACAGGGAGAGGGGATAGACTGAATTGGTGATGGGGAATGGAGTGAAAAAGGTTGTGAGTGTCGGGGCCTGAACATGAAGGAGGGTGTAAGGTGTGTATGGGACAGTCAACTGGAGCAATGTGGTACAAAGAGGGCAATGTACTGGGTATGGCTAGAACCAGAGTATATGAAAAGGTCATTTGAGACTTGATTGTGGATAAGGGGTCGCGGTCCAGCTCTTAACTTTGAAGGATACATTTGAACGTAATGCAAGCATTTCACACTTATTCTAGATCACCTTCGATTACAAGGTTAACGTAAAGAGGCTGATAACACGTTACTCATATGATGAAGATTTCGCGAGGGTAGTAGTTTCAATGTGTCACCTGGCAGCTGACGAATGTTGCAGAAGTCGAGGTGTTGGTAAGTGCAGGCGAGGCTACACGCACACTGCTGTTGGCGGGTCTGTGTCAAGTCCAGGTACACCCTCACTACCCACCCTGGGTACACCTGGGACACTCGAGGCGGCTGCAACTCCATCCCAGCAGAGTCCTAGCTAGGGAAGTCTCCGTAGAATGAGTAGCTCACCACCTGAGAAAGACGAAGCGAGACAGGTTCTTACAGGATGAAGGGAACCTATACAGTAGACGGAGGACGATGATGCTCCTCATGTGGAGGACTCTATGAATAGCTGAAGAAACGTATGGCATGTCACTGTGTGTGTAGCGCCACCACGTGCGTATGGCATGTCACTGTGTGTGTAGCGCCACCACGTACGTATGGCATGCCAGTGTGTATGTAGCGCCGCCACGTACGTATGGCATGTCACTGTGTGTGTAGCGCCACCACGTACGTATGGCATGCCAGTGTGTGTGTAGCGCTGCCACTTACGTATGGCATGACACTGTGTGTGTAGCGCTGCCACGTACGTATGGCATGTCACTGTGTGTGCAGCGCCACCACGTACGTATGGCATGACACTGTGTGTGTAGCGCCGCCACGTACGTATGGCATGACACTGTGTGTGTAGCGCTGCCACGTACGTATGGCATGTCACTGTGTGTGTAGCGCCCCTACCCAGCCCCGATATTCCGACCTACCAACTCAGACGGGCAAGATGGAGCATTCCAAATCATGCCACACTCTTATTTGTCTTTCTCATACTTCTGATGTACTACGCGGAGATCACACACACACACACACACACACACACACACACGCACACACTAATATGACCAGAACAGTTTTATATAATGGTACGGATCTTCAGGAGTACATCTAAACTCCAGTAAAATACTGTGGACGTGAACATACACGAACCGACTGAAAGAGGAATTAGTGAATACTGATTTACAGGCCTTAGTGACCTCCAACGTATATTCAAACCCCACATAAATTCAGCAGGAAAAATAAGCCTTTCCCTGAGGTTAACAAGCAAATCTATTACCCTCACAAAAATATCAGAAACTGCAAATATTTTTTCTGGGAATTTCTTTTAGTTAAAGAAAAAAAAACCAATTTGCTTTGAAACTGCAAAATAACGTAACGAAATGTTTCTGTACTTAGAAAAAAAATCTTGGAAAATATTTCAGAATGTTTCCCCAAGCGGAAAGATATGCAATGAATACAAAGGAAATAATCACAGACTCGTTCCAAACAGTAACCATTAAATGATTTATTACAGACGTTAATGACCCCCAACATATATTTCAACTCTAGATAATGAGACATGATCCCGTCACGTGCATCGCCACTATGGGAACGTGAGGGAGTGGGTGTTCGATCCAGGATGACCAACAAAGCTGTGCGATTCTGAAAACATCTGATTCGTACATTGTAACCGACAAGATGACCGTAAGTCGTATCAGTTATGAATGACACCAAATAACGCCATCGTGATCTGAGCGTCTGAATGTGCCAACGTGCCTCGCAATAGACAGACACTCGTAATGAAGTGGAGGAAATCATCTTTCGTAACTTAGCGTCAGCTTCGGACCGAACTATGACCATGCCGTCACTAGATACGTCCCAGCTAAGTCTGTAGCGGGATACAGAGGACTGTCGATCAGCCATGTAATCATAACACAAGAGGAAGATCAAACTTTCGCTGCCACTTGTATCCATCCAACATACCTTGTTGTACACAAGACCTGCTTTTCAAAAATCTCTCAGATATATATAAATCACCTTGGAAAGACTGTCGCGACATAATCAATGCACTGTACATTTACGGTTAGCTCAGGAAGCATACACACATATGTCTTACCTGAAGGCCTCCCGCAGGTCACTGGCCTTGAAACCCAACACAATATATGCTCGCTCTACCATCAGTCCAACTTTTAGTCTCCGGTTTGTATTTTGTTTTCTTGCAGTTGATAAAGAAGGTTTTCTGACATCTGTCGCTATCTGGATCCTCTCTACGCGGAGCGGAAGGTTAACTAAAAGATATCTATCGACCGTATGCGCTGTAAAGAGGCAGGAAGAACATATTGTGGCTACAATTAAGGATTTACAGATAACTTTCATAAAGAATCAAACATCATCTTCCTCTCACGCGTGATTCTCTCATGCTAACACCTGATGGACTCGTAAAAGTCGCGTACATCTTCCTTATAACTTCTTAAGATTTCAGATAGAGAAGCATTACACAGAAACGTTGTTTTACTTCAGATAGAGAAGTATAACAGAAACTTTTTCATACCTCAGATAGAGAAGTATTACATAGAAACGTTGTGTTTTACTTCCGACAGATAGGTATAACAGAAATTTTGTGTCTCTAGAGAGAAGTATTACATAGAAACGTTGTGTTGTATTTAGATTCTGGTATACATTCTGAGTTTGTACCTTTCTGACTTATAACAAGTATTGCAAGAATAGGTATGAATCACTGGAAAATATGAGATACTCTACTGGATAAAAGCAAACTGAGTTCTGTTGTTTCCATCCGGCCATAAAATTTGTTACAAGTGAGGTAAGCATATGGAGGACTGACCTTCTGCCCTGGTCCCCTCAGAGTAGCCCAGCTGCCGCAAGTAGACTGTCTCTTCATCTCCAGGACATTACTAGGATCCTCAGCTGTGCCGGTCACCAGCGGAGGACAGGGTGTGACCTGGAGTGTCCTGGTACAGTTACAAGGGTCGAGCTGGATCCTGATGGAGCAGCTTCGGTCATCTTGAGGGTTGGTCTCAACTGAAGTAAAGTGATGCAGCCCAGGATGACCCAAGTTGTCCGCGATGATGTTCACGGTCGTAGCGGGCAAGCAGATCAAGAAGAGGACAGGCACAAGCCCGCAGAAGACGAGGAAGGCAACCAATGTCTTCGTAGACCTCAGTGATATCATCTGTGTTGAACATCATCGAACTTTAAAGGTGGGCGTTTGCATGTGAAGAGGTTAGGATGGTATGATTCATATTACAATTGACTGTTGTCTTATCTTCACCCAAAAGATGAAAGTAAGCCACATGTTTCCAGTTGAATTTGATAATTATATCATCAGAGGTGTGTCGGCATCTTAAATGAAGCTGCTAGAGGCTGAAAATATACAGAAAAGGTAAGTACATACAACGGATAAAAAAAAGTTCCCATGTACCTGTGTTTCAGTGTCCCTATGTTTGTCTATATTAGTCAGTAACCTTAATGTCTGTTCATCAGATCCAGAACCTGATCCTGTTCTGAACACGCTGTTCTTTGTTTTACGGGGATTTTTTTTTACCGTTCACAAATGCGTTATCCTGCCTTCTGACCATAATTCTCTTTTTCTTTCATTACTTTATCTGATGACACTTTAGACAATCTTTGATCGAATTTTTCAATTTCTTGATTTCTTCCTCCATGTCTTGTGACCTTTGATCCTGCTTCTCATGGTTCCAGGTCATTCATTCGTTAATTCGTTTCTGATTTCCTCTGCACCCCTCATCAACCTTTTTCTTCCTAACAGACCAGGTGTCAACTGTTTGGTTATGCACATCCGTCTTACCTTACTATTTCCAGTTTAAAATTCTAGCCTAGCTTAACTTAAAGCTAAACGTTCAAAATACTTTAAAGTTTCTAGTTTCAACCTATTTGATGAATATCCTCACCCAAAGCTACACACCAGTCTTGTATACTTACTGCACATTATGAGAGAAAATATAGAATCAAACCAAAAAGATCAGGGGTACGTCTGGCAGCCACGTTAGTACAGTTGCCTATCACTAATCCAGAATATTCTGTATTCACTCTTACTCTCCTACATGTTTCTTTCATCGTTTCATGAGTTGTGTTTACATAATCAGTTACTCTTATCATCTCCTTTCTTTTTTTCTTACAAAATTAAAAACCTTTCTTTCTTTTCTTACAAAATTACCAACAACAACAACACCAGCATATTGCACTCGGCATCAGTGTGACAACAGTTGATACAGAACACAACCTGTGTCATGACACCTCCATCCCCTTTGTCAGTGAGAGGGTTGGAAGTTCTGCCACTGTGACCCAGTTCAAAGGTAATAAATTACAAAAAAGTGACTCAATAAACAGTTGAACATCTTCCCTACAATCTGAATTCTCCGCCGTACTCATCGTTCTGGAACATGCAGATATCACTGCCACAGACAATTTGATAATTATCTATGATTCTATACCATCATTTTTATTATACTCTTTATGGTGACGGAAATTATGTTTTGTAAATCTGATGTTACGCTGCTCAGTGTCATGCTGAAGTTTATGTGATTAACAAGGTCTTATTTCTCCTATATTGTAAAATATCTACATAACGATATCAACCTCCCTTCTGATGAAAATAACCTCCAGCCTCTATGGCCGGTCTGCCTACGCTAAAGACATTGCTTTCTCCATTATATTCTGAACACGGGCTCAGTAGCATACTGGCTTTCACCTAACAGTCTATCACGTACTCAACTCACTGGCTAGACGTACGAAGTGGTGTGACACAGGGACCCGTCTTGGGACTGGTGCTCTTTCTCATATATATATCTAAGATACTGATGATAAGGTGCTTACATTGTCAGGTATCAAAGTTCGCAGACGATCTAAGGTGGGAAACAAACACGGACCGTCTGAAGCTTCGAACTTACTTCAACTTGATGTACTGAGTTCACAAGAGGCAAAATGAATCTTAATCAGGCCAAAGTTTTACGGAGCAGTAGTAAAAATGAGAAGGAAAGCCACATTATGAAATCTTCTGAGTTACAAAAAGTAACAGAAAAAAGACTTGGGTGTAATATTCCCTAGTGACCTAAAACCAAGTAAGCAAAGCAGTGAGTATAAGTAGTAAGAAGGGCAAATAGAATTCTTAAATTCAACGGCACCGCTTTTGTGTTCAGTTTTGGTCACTTGAAACGAAACATGACCAGAATGGCGAGAGGACAAGGATGAGTGACCGATATGATAATTCCCAGACTCGGAAACACATCTTGTGAGAGTCGATTGAACGATGTGAATTCGGATAGTTTAGAAAATACGAAGTTTGAAATGATCTAATACAGCAGGTGTTCAAAATCATCAATGGCTCCTATAATTTCGACGTACTAAGCTACTTTGGCAGTAATGGATGCATACACGTGAGCCAACGTTTGACCCCGAATGAAGCGAAGAACTTTTTTTTCTTGCCTTCTTTCAACAGGATTGTTAACCCATGGTATGACTTGCTGTCACAGTAGCTGAAAGCAGCACCAAAGGTACGTTTAAGCCTCAACTTGATAAATACATCGCCTCGTACCTACGACTGACGTTCATCATTTGCGCCTTCTTGGTCACATGAAACGTTAACAAGTAGTATTTCTCTTTAAATAAGACCTGTTATTCCTTTCTACTTTTTTCTGTTTCTCCCATCTCCTTATTCCTTTCTACGTTTTTATCTACTTTTTTTATATATATTTTCATCATCACAAACAGCATCAAAAAGACCCACTGGTCTGCTAATGTTTGAATTCCTTTGTATTTCCTTTGAGTAGTGAGACACGTGAACCTAGATCAACACTGTCTCTGGCAGTTTATACGATCAGTGGAAAGTCTTTGGGCAGATTTCTGCCGGGCCATCATACTGCCAGTGAACACAGACATACCTCCCACGTGAAGTGCATCACGAACAAAATATCGAAGTCTGTTGAAGCAAAGTTAAATAAAATATCATCTCCGGGCAAGTCTCCCAACGCTCACTGCATGCCTACGGTATCTGAATCTGGTGTTCAACCTCATCCCTTGTACAGACATCACGAGTACAAACTGGATTTCGCTCCAGAGACCACAGAGCTCCGTTATCTTAAGTCAACCAACGTCGTACATATTGATATTCATAACCTGCGTTAGCAGTATGTACACATACGTGTACAAAATGTCACGTCAGTACTGTATTCTCCCATTTTCTTTTTCCGAATCATCGACATTTTCGTACGTTCAATAGCAACAACAACAAAAATTCATCCACAACTTTTACACAGATCACAAAATCATGTTTTTATCAATCCTAATGTCTGCTTCACATGCAAATTTGAAGTGAAACATATCATCTGGGTGGGATGATGTCTCATAGTTCACCCCCAGGCAGCAATCTAGAAGGTTAACCAACACTTGTAGCAGCTGTGAGGGGGGGGGGGAGACGGAAGAAGGGGGGGGGGGGGGGAATCGAGAGAGAAGTGGGAAGGTGAAGAGGATGGGAAAGCAGGAGGCTCTTCCCCAGCCACCACTCCCTCCCTCCCTCCGGCATATAAACCGGCAAAGAAAACGGGTATTCTGGTGCATCGTGTCGTACATACAGGATATACCGACAAGGGAATTTCATTGAAAACCATGACTGGGTCATATTCTGACCTGGTGACAGCTGCCAGATATTCTCTGAACAAGAACATGAAGTAAATGAACGATTATCTTTCTGGACCATACTAAACAAGAACCTTACACTTCTTATTCATTGGTAACTGATACCGTTCATCTGTATTTTTCATACTGTATGTAAATGAACTAATATAATCTTAGCTTAAAGAATGGTTTGTGGTGGTTGATTAAAGTGTTGTACAAGCGCTGGTTAAGGAAAGTTTCAAACGTTTGTAATGTGCCACAGCCTGATATCTAGTCAGAGAGTCTCTCTCTCTAACGTAAGAAAGATGATAATGACTGTACTGTACAAATTCTTGTTTTCCAAAAAATCAATTAAGAACTTTACAATCAGGACTTCTTAAGATAACATCATCTTAAATATGAAGTCTTCTTATACAAGTTTATTTTTGGATAACAAAATGGACTTTGAAAAAGATTTTGAGCGATCGGGGCCTGAAGATACAGGAAGGTGAGAGGTATGCAATGAATAGAGTGAATTGGAGTGATGTAGTATATCAGGGTCGACGTGCTGTCAATGGACTGAACCAGGGCATGTGAAGCGTCTGGGGTAAACCATGGAAAGGCCTCTGGGGTCTGGATGTGGATAAGGAGCTGTGGTTTCGAGGCATTACTACGAATAGTAAAGGGGTAAAGTGGGCTAAGCCACGTAGAGCCACTGTCCACACACTATGTATGCATGGTGTGTGCTTTCCCTCTCCCGATCACTGCAGTACCATCAAGTGCACGAAGGGCTACACGTCCGGCGCGGCCACTCCTTTTCGCTATCAGGGAATGGTGGAGCTGGTGCTATTTCAGATACAACGTACCTTAAATGATGATGTACCTCCTCCTGCGGGAGTGTGTGCTGCCTACACAGCCAAGGTGACACCGACAGATGGCAACGGCTCTTCTTCTGGAGGTACACGTGTCGGCCCAAGCCACACAGGTCGGCGGTGGGAGGGTATGTGTGGTGAGGGTCGGGTGTCGTGTACAGTCCTCCACGACCTACCAGGTGCAACTGACTTGATTGGTGGTCGGGTAGGGAGGGAGAGGCAGCGCCTCCCATTCCTGAATCTAAGTGGATCCAAGACGACAATGTCTGGAGTACATATGTTGTACAGAAAGGGGAAGGAGCGGCGTTTTCCGATTTTCTGGCAAATCACTCCTTTTGGCAGCCAAGACCAGTGCTCTTGATCAAGCGCTGCCATCGTGATCCAGCCCAATGCCAAAATATTAGCAAAAACTGTTTAAAATTAACGAGTAGGCATTCACTCTACAAACTGAAGTGTCCGCCATATTGGTCGTCCAGCTCCTTTGAAATGTCAAGGTTTCCAAGCAAAGGTCTCGTTCATATTGAGTTTGGGAAGGTATTTGTCTCAAAAATGGGTTTACATCTATTCGGAAAAAGATTCATGATTCAATCAGAATTAGAATTGCATGTTATAGTATGAGTCTTGCAAGACATTAAGAGTATGTAGATATGTCTTATGTCCAAGTAATGTATCAAGAAGAAATCAATGAAGTTACTCTGTACTATATGATTTTATGACTATGTATACGGAGCTGATATGTTATAAGGAGTGAAATTTCAGCTACAACCTGTCTGCGGGTTGCACAATGTACAGATAGATTGTATAGAACAAAACTAAACCTACAACCTACAATAAACTGTAACAACAAGCGTTGTACCTGTCGTAAGGAAGTTAGTGTTCACTGGGGTTAAATTTGTTTATGGATGTGGTGGTTAGGGAGGTAAATGCAAGAGTTTTGGAGAGAGGGACAAGCATGCAGTCTGTTGGAGATCAGAGGGCCTAGGAAGTGAGTCAGTTGTTGTTCGCCTTGATACAACACTGGTGGCTGATTCGAGTGAGAAACTGCAGAAGTTGGTGACTAAGTTTGAAAAAGTGTGTGAATGGAGAAACTTCAGAGTAAATGTGAATAAGAGCAAGGTTATTAGGTTCAGTAGGGTTGAGGGACAAGTTAATTGGGAAGTAAGTTTGAAAGGAGAAAAAATTGGAGGAAGTGAAGTGTTTTTGATATCTGGGAGGTGACTTAGTAGCGAATGGAACCATGGAAGCGGAAGTGAGTTACGGGGTGGGGGAGAGGGCGAAGGTTCTGGGAGCGATGAAGAATGTGTGGAAGGAGAGAACGTTATCTCGGACAGCAAAAATGTGTATGTTTGAAGGAATAGTGGTTCCAACAATATCATATGGTTGCGAGGCATGAGCTATAGATAGGGTTGTGCGGAGGAGGGTGGATGTGTTGGAAATGAAATGTCTGAGGACAATATGTGGAGTGAGGTGGTTTCATCGAGTAAGTAATGAAAAGATAAGAGAGATGTGTAGAAATAAAGGGTGTGATTGAGAAAGCAGAAGAGGATGTGTTGAAATGGTTCGGACATATGGAGAGAATGAGTGAGAAAAGGTTGACAAAGAGGAGATATGTGTCAGAGGTGGAGGGAGCAATAAGAAAGGGGAGACCAAATTGGAGGTGAAAGGATGGAGTGAAAAAGACTTTGAGCGATAGGGGCTTGAACATACAGGAGATTGAGAGGCGTGCAAGAAATAGAGTGAATTGGAACGATGTGGGATATCGGGGTCGACGAGAATATATTCCATGCTGTTGAGTATGAGATGCTACTACGAAAATATATCAGATGCTGTTCAGTCTAAGGTACCACGGAAATACATTACAGGATGTACCGTGTCTCCCGGACACCTTTGCAGGCAGGGAGGTAGGCTCCAAGAAGAGACACTGCTTCACAAAAATATGCTACTAGTACTGACTTAGTACCTTTTCCTGGTGTCAAAGCTTCGTTCAGAGACTGGAAACCTTCCTCTATGCTTGACCTGGAATTAGGAAAAGAGGCAAATAACCAGAGGCTGTGTGACTGTGGGTACAGGCTCTATAAAAAAACTTCTCACTCCAAAGGAGTTCATATTTCCCTGAACCTGGGCATGTGAAACGTCTGGGGTAAACCATGGAAAGGTCTGTGGGGCCTGGATGAGGATAGGGGGCAGTGGTTTCGGTGCATCACACATGAAAGCTAAAAACTGAGTGTGATCGAATGTGGCCTTTTTTTTTTGTCTGTTTCCCTGGCGCTACCTCACTGAAACAAGGGGTAGCTATGCTGTTTCCTGTGGGGTGGGATAGTGCCTGGAATGGATGAAGGCAAACAAGTATGAATGTGTACATGTGTATATATGAATATGTCTGTATATGCATATGTATGTATATTTGTATATGTTGATAGGTATATGTTTGTATATGTGCGTGTATGGGCGTTTATGTATACATATGTATGTGTATATGAGTGGATGGGCCATTCTTCTGTTTCGTAGTGCTACTTCGCTGACACGGGAAACAGCGATTAAGTATAATAAATAAGATATATACTTACATAGCATTTATCATATCTTTATGAAGTTTACCTTAAATGTTACGTTCTCTCTGTGAAACGTTAGATAGAAAACCGTACAATAAGATGGATAACTAATAAAAACTGATTTCACCCAAACTAGTACAAAAGCTTTTAGTACTGATAGAACTGCAGCACAGGATCTCTTCCGTTGAGGACCAAAGTAACGCTGGCCTTTTTCACCTCTTATCTCCTCCACATCCTTCAATTCTGCTCATTCTTCTCTCACGCGACCTGCATCTCGTCTCAACACAGCTTCCTCATTAAACTCAAGACCTAAACAGTGTGTGTGTGTGTGTGTGTGTGTGTGTGTGTGTGTGTGTGTGTGTGTGTATTTTGTCGCTAACTCAATCTAGTCTAAATTCTTTTGAACAGCAAAGGTGTTGCTGAATTGCCGAGGGTGAGAACTACCTATCTTTAGTGACGTGTGAGTATTACGCTGGATTCGATGGAAGGGACAAGGGTGTGGGTTACACTACACTTGTTTTGCACATGTAAACTGGAAATGGTAGGCTAATTTATAACATCCTCTCATCTCTGAACAAAAGGCTATTCATTAATGATCCAAATGAAATCATTAAATAATCATCGAACAGCACAGAGGAAAGGCAACAAACACAACGGTCTTGAAAATACAGTTATGTACACAGGGCAAGAATAGTATCTTACATTGTTTTCTGTGAAACAATATGACGCCGCGACCAAGGGTTATGATAAATGGCCATTGGTCTGGCCTCACACGGGTAGAACTGCTTGCATTATATTACAATACATATATTGCTGGCAACATTTCCTGCTATTTGTCATAATAAATGTTATTATGATTTCATATTTCGATGGAAATAACAATAAAGTTGGGCTAACGTAATCAATAGGAAATTTATGCCATATTTAACTAACTCTCCCAAAACAATACGAGTTGTACTGATCATTTCGAAATTCATCGTTCCCATCCTGGAAGGGACTCCAAGTGTGTACACCATTTCCGGGTTTCCAGAATGCACTCGACAATCACTTATATTTTTCACTTCAGTCTGATGGTGGTAGTGACGTCCTCAGGGAACTGACTGAGTCACACATTTCATCTCTTAGATTTAAGGACATTGGGTCTGAAGGCGTCCACTCCATCAGTTCAAGTTAGGTCTGTGTCTATTACCTTAAATATGAGTTACCGTACGATTAAGAAACGTGCAAAACCTTGACATGGCAACTGTGTACGGGCGACGCTAGACCCCCACCTCCTCCCTGGCCTCTTCCTTAATGGCTCAGGGGTAGAATAACTTAAGCATCGCGGACGACACTGCTCGGCTGGCCTCACGCATCGACCCAGCTGAACACACGAGGCTGTGTGTGTGTGTGTGTGTGTGTGTGTGTGTGTGTGTGTGTGTGTGTGTGTGTGGCTGGAGACATTCACACGTTTCCCTAAGTCAAGGAACATTAGATGGACACTTGCCTTACATTATCGTCGTTCTTATATATCGATTTCCTTTTCACGATTACATCAATGTATCTGTGAAAGACTCTCGGTAGCTTTTGCTTTCCCCGGAAGCCATCACGGGGTTCACCAGGTCAGGGAACTGAGTCGAAGTGAACCTTATCCTAAACCCTTGATGATGACGTGGATTATCAAAGTCATTCCTAACGTGAATGTTTCACGGGGAAGGAAATGTGTGTACGTGCAATTAACAACACCAGAGCAAACTTACCTCCCAACCATCAGCTATGACCTGACCTCACCTCTGTACAATGAGGAGAAAGAATGTAGTGAACATAACAGTATATGGTCATCATCACGAGAAGGGGAACTCTTGAAATATTCTTTCCACATTTTCGTCACCCTAGATATTAAGACTTCAGTGTAGCTTGATAAAACAAGGATCATCTGATCTGAGAACTCACTACTGGCTCTTTCATTCAAGAATTAAGAACGATATATCGATATTTTCATTCACGAACTTTCCTCATCTTCTCATCTTACAACAGAGCATTGCTAACTGTTTGTCTGTATCATCAGATATTCCTGAATCTATACAAACTCGCAATCAGCAAATTTTCAGTGGTTCCAGTCGTCGTCCTATCTGCAGAAGGCGCTGACGGAGCAGCGTTATGTATGTATATGAGAAGCGGGTAATGAAGGCTGGAGCCGCGAGCCCCAGATGATGTTACTAAATGTCAGGGAAAGATCACAGGGACTCCGGTAGACGTCGGCCTCGCTAGTGTGCCAGCGGCCGACCTCCTCGCCAGAGCCGGGTCCTCTCCCGGCCTCAACCAGTGCCCTCCTGGCTCTTCCATACGTTGTTATCACTCCTGCAGTGGTATGGTGAGGCTGAGAGTGACGTCGCCGGGCAGCAGTAGCGGCAGAAGTGACATTAACACCTCCCGGCGCCTCTGTCCATTCAAACATTTGTGACATTTAGCTGAGAGAACTTGACTGCCGCTTCCATGAGAATGAAGCTTCCAGCTGAGGATGATGGAAGGAGCGCCTCGTGTACACGCGACTCTAGTCTACTGTGAGAAACGAAGTATCCGCAATGGGTTGATGTGCTATGTGATCAGTGTGGGTGAAGTAGACTGTGTCTGTCTGTCTACCAGAAAGTATTATATTTCTCAGCCTGTACTGTGTGCTCGACACATCTGATACCACATACATACAATAGGAAACAGCTTATGATATTACGTAGGTACGTTTCGAGTCCATACTAACCTTCTCAGTGGCAATACAGGTTTATCATCATCAAGGAGAATTCTTGCAAGTGTGGGACGTGTGTTCATGTGATCACTGGTGTAGAGGGTGACAGACACTATGGCTGGGTCGAAGGTCGCCCTGGGTAACACCCGAAACACCTCCTTCAGCAGCACCTTTACCATACCTAGTAAGACAACGGCCGTGCCTCCTCACGGTATGAAAAAAACCCAGACCTCCAGGGGCGTCGCCAACAGTGGACACGCAGTGTCCAAACCGCAGCCAAATTCAACGTCTTCCAACAGTCCTCACGACAAGCGTCGTACAAGACCCTCCCAACAGCTCTCCGACCTCCACAGTGTACGAGGAGGAAGAGCGGTGAATGTGGTGACCTTGGACGCGGCCACGGTGGGCGCGGGTGGTGAGGGCGGGACGACCGGCGGTGACGTCGGCGGTGCTGCGGCCGAGGGAGAGGGTGAGCCACGGAGGCGACGCCGCATCCGCCCCGCCCCACCTCTACCTAAACCCGAGCCCAAGATACTGAGGCCGAAGGGCAAGGCCAGCCCTAAGCAGCGGCAGCCGGAAGGTTAGTCCTCTCTCTGGTCCTCCTCTGCAAGATGGCGACCGGCGAGGGCGGGACACCATTTACTGGAGTCCACTACCATTCCTGGGGTAGGAAGAATTCTTGATTCTTAAGAATGGTCAGCTCTCTTGTGAGGTGTGTGTGTGTGTGTGTGTGTGTGTGTGTGTGTGTGTGTGTGTGTGTGTGTGTGTGTGTGTGTGGAGGCAGTATGGATGAACATTACCTGGGGCCCAATGTACAGTAAAGAGAGTTCAGCAAGCCGGACCGTTGCCCACTTCACCGGGTGAATGAAGGCAGTCATGAATATGATTTTCTTTTTTTTTCTTTCAAAAACTTGCATTGTGGCCTGTCATTGCTCTCCGTCCTTCCCTCAGTGTCGCAGCTCACCTCAACATTCTTCCATATCTCCCTCTTGCTCTCATGTAAGATTTACCTGTCTTCCCCCCCCCCCCCCCCCCCTCTCTCTCTCTCTCTCTCTCTCTCTCCTTCCCAGACACGGACTGAAAGGTAAGTGATCTGTGTGCGCCACCGGATCTATGTCCTGCCGGGGACACAATAAGAGCATGTAAGCTGAAGACCCGTCTTCTATACGGGTGTCTGTTAGTCTCCCTCACTCTGACTGGTGCAACCAGTCTCTACAGCGAGATGATCCCTTCCCTCTCACTGTGACTGGTGCAACCACTCTCTACAGCGAGATGACCAAGAGTTAAATTCGAGCGGTGAAAGTATGAGGAATGGAATCCCAAGTAACCTGTAGACAGTAGACTATATACGGTGACTGCTTCTCCCATCCATGTTTATCTGTAATTCATTTCCACCGACTCGCCAAGCTAGGATTAGCTTCCCTTGGTAACCGATATATCCTCTTACTATTCTACCTTCCTCCACCTCGTCCATGACTGGACTCCTTTCACGTCTTCCCTCCTGCCTCTCCTGTGTTCTAATTTCTTTCCCTTCCTTCCTTCTCCTTGTGCCGAGAACCCTTCCTTCCCTCCCAGTTATTGATTATGATCCCTCCCTACGTTGGCCACAGCACCATCTTCCTCCATGGAAATATCTGGCTTAATTCCATTCACTGTTCCTTGCATGACTCAAAAGTTACTTCACTCCATCCTTCCCTTTCTGATACTTGCTCCGTTACTGTATAGTTCCTGGTTCCTCCAAGTTCCTGCTTATATCTTCCTTCCTTCCTTTACTCTCAGTTATGGTCTTCTTTTACCTTCGCTTTGTCTTCCTAACTACGTTCCCTCCTCCATCCCTTCACGTTCTGTCTACGTTCCCATCCTCCTTCCCATCACGTTCCTTGTTCCAACAACAGATACCCCGGGATCCTTCCATTCCTGCAGGAACCGTCTGTTGTGGATACAGAAGGTCATATGGAATGGAAATATTTGTACAACATGGCTCGTCTCTATGTGTGGCTTGTAGATCACAGCATTAACTTGTCATTCTGCCGACGTTTCTCGAGTTGTAAGGCATCTAAAGCAGGTGTGTCCCATTTCGACTGAAAATGACTGGGAATGTCAAAGAACTGAAAGTTGTGTGTGATAAAACGAAGACTAATTGCATATGGACGTGATCCAGGAACAGGAAGGATTGAGGTAATGAACTAAATTTGTAATATCGAAAAAAAGCTACGTTCTGTTTTTTTTTTTTTTCATGTCATTTTCAGGACCAGTAATGATTCTGGGACACTAGACCCATTCATCTTACAATTCATGTAGCTTTATATGCTCGCTTAAGTTGCTAAACCTAGTATAGCGCCGAGCTCACTGCCAGGCACAATGGCCCCACCTCCAGGCTTCCCTCACTCTATAAGGCAGAATTTATTGCGGTCGTATACTACACTTACACCCGCTGTGCAGGGAGGGGAGTCTGCCTTTAATGTAGCATCCACGAGAGGTAGGGGAGAAGGTAAGACAGTTCGTCACAAGTCCAATATCAGTCAAGGAAAGACCGGAGTTATTGAAACTGGTGATGACACACCTGCTGGACTCGTATGACAGCCGTACACTGGTAACGTAGGTGAAGGTGGAGGAAGACGTAAGTCGTAAAAAGCTTGACACAAGGCTGGTAAAGGCTCGTGTGGGTGGACGGGAATATAAGAAGAACAGAAAATGAATGTCTAAGGATCGAAAACGAACGTGAGACGTGTTAAGTCATGGGAGACCTGCATGAGACGCAGCCAAGTTAAACCGTTGAGTGGACCTGAGTGTTGTGAGATAATGGTGGTTGACAGCAAGTTTGTCATGTCGAAATGTTTAGTGGCAATATTTAAGAATGAGAGTTAGGAAAATGACTAAAGGTTCATATGCACCATGCAATGACAGAGGAGAGAGATTAAAGCCTCTTTCCGACGAGAATTAAATAAGCAATAAAGGGGAAGGATCTAAGGGAATGGATTTTGTGATAATTGACCTCAGTGGATGGACGTAGGGTAGAGTAAATGGAGTGGGGCTGGTAAGGGATGCCAGGTGGAAATGGCAACGTGGAGACGAGCACCAACAGACGTAAGTGTTGCAGATGTCCATCATAAATACGAGTATTTCAATGATGACGCTCGGTACAGACGCAAGGAGGACAAGGTAAACATTAGCATGGCTGATATGCCTGCGCTGTGAAGGAATATGGCCAGCAGTGTGCGTGGTATGCGGTGCGGAGAAGACTTGGGAAGTTGGTCAGACGACGAGACGATGATAATAGGCACGTAATTAGCTTTTTGATGTAGACGGCAGAGGACTAGAAATACACGTAAAGAAAAGGAGAACAATTCGAATAAATGAGTGAAAATTTAAAGTTTACCATCCAAGAAAAAAAATGTGAAAAACTTTAGAGAATCTGACACAACAACAATGGGGTACCAAAGTTGTGAGGAGGCGAATTAAAGACACAGTATTAACGGTTGCCATCCTGTGGTACACACGGTAGGGTCTGGTTGTTGAGAGGAGAGGTACAACATGGAAAAGTCAAGATCTATAGATGTTGCTTCAGGAGCAAAATAGACTATGGATAGAATGCTGAATCTGCTAGAAAAATGGTACTGCATGAAGGGCAGAGTCCTGAAGAAATAACTTCCGAACTGTACATATGAATAGAAAGAAAGTTGATGAAGATCTTGTGAGGAAAACGAATTATGATACGAGGGAGAATGATAACCTATTCTGATAATTGTTACCAATATCTAAGTCAATTTTATTTACATCTATTTCTACAGTAAGGTTTCATGGAACTAAAATCAAAATTACAATAATATCAACAGTTTGGACATAACCATAGCCTCCAATTTCCTCTTGTAACACCACCAAATGACCATCGCAAAGTCTGCTTCCCAGCAGGTTGAGGTGCTGGACTGATGACTTTACGTGCGAGCACGTATTCAACATCTACAGCGGCCTCGCTCGCTATAGCATGCAGTGCCACGCGTACATCAAGGGTGGCTCTTCCTCCACCCCGTCTCCTGACGGGAGTGGACTCGAAAGCTTCCAGCTTTATGAACTCTCCTGCCATCACCTCTAAACATCCCTTCCTGTTAGTGATGATGGCGATTCACTCTCCCTTCTCTACAGCTGTTGTTTCGGCCACTGCTCTTATAAGCTGTCTGCACATCTCCCTGTCCTTATGATCTGGCCCCGCTGTACACAGCAGGCTGCTGCTTCCCCATCAAGTATATGTGGAGACCGACCACATGAAGACTGATCATTATCACTATATATATCTCTATTTCCTCGTACAAGAAAACTGTGGAAATTCTTTTCCGTCTGTTGTCCTTCCGTCTTCTTATAACCTCTCCATCTTCAGGCTTACACACACACACACCTGAGGAGCGCAAGTCAATCCTTACTTTATAATTTTCTTTTACCCTCTCTGACATCTTTCGTCCCAGATATGGCCATGACTGAGGTATGCTTGTTCCCGTACCGTGTCGGCCACTGTGAGAAAATGTATGCGCAAGGAACACTGAATGCACAAGAACTTCCACTGAAGTCTGGGGAAGGTGAGAGCAGAGCTTACAAGAAATGAGTGACAATGACGCTGAAGTAAACATGACTCTACAGCAGAGCCAGAGATGAGAATAACAGATGCAAGCGAGAGGAAGACATTGCATAGGACATGAGAGCGATAATGACCTGGCAATATGGAAAAATATTGGGGTACACAGACGGCGTGGTGAGCGAGATGGTGAACAGTGGAGGTATAACAAGGTCGAGGGAATTGAGTGAGTGTTTGTGGAAGTTTGGGAACGTGATGACGTACATAACGACCAGACGAAGCCAGTTACTGTTCCGCTGTATGAAGGCAGTTAGAGTGGTTGTAAGAATTAACGAGAAATGAACCTTGTGAGCATAGCTGGCGAGGTGCACGGTAGCGTAACTGATCGTGTCGCAAGAAGTAATGAACCTCTTGTTGGTGAGGAACGAGGTGGGTTAGGACGGGAAGAGGGCGGAGAGACGAGGTGGGTTAGGACGGGAGGAGGGTGGAGAGACGAGGTGGGTTAGGACGGGAGGAGAGCGGAGAGAGACGAGGTGGGTTAGGACGGGAGGAGGGCGGAGAGACGAGGTGAGTTAGGACGGGAGGAGAGCAGAGAGACGAGGCGGGTTAGGACGGGAGGAGGGCGGAGAGACGAGGTGAGTTAGGACGGGAGGAGGACGGAAGACGAGGTGGGTTAGGACGGGAGGAGGGCGGAGAGACATCACAAGTAGTGTAAAAAATATTTTAGAGAAAAAGAGAAAATGTTGGCATCATTTTAATGATTAGAAATGAGGTATCTTACAATGTGAATAAGAAAAAAAAAAACTTGGGAAAACCCTGACTACTTTGTGTACATACATAGAAGACTGGGAATGCGTTGGAACATATCAAATATAAGTAGAGCATTCGTGAAGGTGTAAATGCTGGTGTATTGAAGTGATACATCTGAGACTGAGACAAGAATGTGTCACGTCACCTTGGTTAATTAACGATCTTATGGCAGTGGTGAATGGGAAGGGGAGGTAATAGGAGACATGATGAGGCAAGACGATGTTATCTGACGTCATAATCTTATCTACTGTAGCAAAAAAAAAAAAAGAAGAGGATGCTACAGTAGACTCTCCATCCACCACTCTACCCGGCTCAATAGCCCGCAAGAAAAAACCTTAAAAGGAACACCACCAGTTTTATAGGAAGGTCTGAATGAGGGAAAAAAGAAAAAGTTTCATACTACAGTGGAGCTTCCAGGGGCAGCGGCTCAACACTGAAACGCAAAATGAAAAAATATTTACTCAGTGAATGAAACTTTTTTTTCCTTCGTGAAATGTGCCTATTTACTGATGATAAACATTAGTGAAGTATTGTGCAGCCTTACTGTGAAGGTAATGATAGCCATCTCATTAACTTAATTTGGTGGTAATTTATTCCAGAGTTCAATATACTCTACGGCGGAAAATCTTTTTGCGTAATCAAGTTTGGCTCTTCATTTCATAACGCCACTTCTGGTAATTGAATTTCTGTATGTAAAGAAATTTTCGTATTCAATGCAGTCGAAATGATTCAATATGTTCAAAACTTTTATTAAGATTTCCTCGGGATCTGTGATATTTGTTAGTCAGGATCATTCTAGATTTCTAAATCTTTCTTCATACACCTTTTTTCTCCGTGAGGGTAGTAGTACTGTCGCTCTTCTCTGAATTTGTTCTAATCGTTCTCATCTTTTATCACGTCTGGTGACCGGGAATGAAGAGCGTATTCCAAATGAGCTCTGAATATGGCGATATAAAGAGGCAGTGTTGAGTCTTTCGCTTTTATAGTCTTTTAAATATCTTATTTTGAAGCCAAGCATCCAGATGACAATATAACATGCACCTTGGCATTATTTTTTGGCATTTCTAACACATTACTGGTAACCACATCAAGGTGCTTTTCTTCTGTTAACATTTGTTGGAGCATTTCATACATTCACGATCAATACTTTTATACGTGAAAGCCAGCGAGCTGGTGTGATAAACGGTGTAGTGATACATCATGGAGAAACACACCGGAAGTTACAGCAGTTGCTGTTTGCAGATGATGATGTGTTGTTGGCTAGATCTGAGGAGGAGCTGGATAGAATGTTGGGTCGATTTTTATAATGTGTATAAGAGGAGGAGGAGGAGGAGGAGGGGAGTTAATGTGAGAGTTAAGGTATATACAGGTCAGCAATGGAGAAAAAAAAGAACTAAAACATTGGACATCTTGCGTAGCAGAGTGGAAATAAGGAAGATAAAGATGGAAATTGTTTGGAGGATGTGTGCTGTGAAGGTATCATTAGAACATCTAATAGCAGAAAGACTTTTACGGATAAAACGATTACGCAGGACGTGTGGGTAGAGGATAAGTCTGGTGAGGTAGATACACAGTTGTAACAACAGAAAGTACGAGGATGATAGGTATATCACCAGTACAACCCGCCAGGGTATCGGGTGGGTCAGAGAACCAGTACGTAACTGCTGTACGTTGTGTTCGTTTGGCCCAGATTGTTGCCTTCTCCTTCTGCATCAGTCGCACGTCGGCTGCTGGTATTCATGAACATGTATAAAGCTCTACTCCCTCTCGCACATATGACATCTCTTGTGAGCGCTACGTGCTACACCTACCTGCCTTTGGCCAAAAAATCTCGTAAGTACGTAATCTCTCACTGTCCCCACGGTGCCTATCCCCAGCAGTGCGTAGGTACCTACTTCTTACATCCTCCTTCATAACGTAAAATGAAGGGATGCATGTCTTTGGTGATGGGATGCATGACATAGTCACGTTCATTCTACCTTTTAACTTTCCAACAAAAATTTCCTTAACGCATATTAGTCCTGCAAGGCATTCTTTCTCCCTGTAGTCCGTCCGACAAGTTGCAGGGAGGGAGTTGAGGGTGGGGAGAGAGAGCTTGCGTCTTCCTCAGTAGTGTTAAGACCAGACACATGCGCTCGGACCTTGGGTCTGTGTTGTATGTCAAAAAAAAAAGAGAAATAATAATGATAAATCTGCGACTGCTGTTGTCTCGGTAAGGTTGGTAAGCGTGAGTGCGAGACCCATTCCTTAATAATCATGGTAAGGTTGGTAAGCGTGAGTGCGAGACCCATTCCTTAATAATCATGGTAAGGTTGGTAAGCGTGAGTGCGAGACCCATTCCTTAATAATCATGGTAAGGTTGGTAAGCGTGAGTGCGAGACCCATTCCTTAATAATCATGGTAAGGTTGGTAAGCGTGAGTGCGAGACCCATTCCTTAATAATCATGGTAAGGTTGGTAAGCGTGAGTGCGAGACCCATTCCTTAATAATCATGGTAAGGTTGGTAAGCGTGAGTGCGAGACCCATTCCTTAATAATCATGGTAAGGTTGGTAAGCGTGAGTGCGAGACCCATTCCTTAATAATCATGGTAAGGTTGGTAAGCGTGAGTGCGAGACCCATTCCTTAATAATCATGGTAAGGTTGGTAAGCGTGAGTGCGAGACCATTCCTTAATAATCATGGTAAGGTTGGTAAGCGTGAGTGCGAGACCCATTCCTTAATAATCATGGTAAGGTTGGTAAGCGTGAGTGCGAGACCATTCCTTAATAATCATGGTAAGGTTGGTAAGCGTGAGTGCGAGACCCATTCCTTAATAATCATGGTAAGGTTGGTAAGCGTGAGTGCGAGACCATTCCTTAATAATCATGGTAAGGTTGGTAAGCGTGAGTGCGAGACCCAATCCTTAATAATCATGGTAAGGTTGGTAAGCGTGAGTGCGAGACCATTCCTTAATAATCATGGTAAGGTTGGTAAGCGTGAGTGCGAGACCCATTCCTTAATAATCATGGTAAGGTTGGTAAGCGTGAGTGCGAGACCATTCCTTAATAATCATGGTAAGGTTGGTAAGCGTGAGTGCGAGACCCAATCCTTAATAATCATGGTAAGGTTGGTAAGCGTGAGTGCGAGACCATTCCTTAATAATCATGGTAAGGTTGGTAAGCGTGAGTGCGAGACCCAATCCTTAATAATCATGGTAGCTGTTCTGTTTAACGTATAATAACTCACGATATATGAAGTGTATGAGATGCATTATAACTCTTTGAAGACACTATACTCTACATTGCAAGCTTTGTTGTATACACATTGAGAAATGCATGAAAGGAAAGTTGGTGTACCAATGTGAAGCAAGAGCTTAGATCATCATTTGTCAAGATCTTCGTCCGTGGTGTCATATTGCCTAACACAAAAATGCTAGGCGTAGCTTTTTGTTTTGTTGGATGTACAATTATCGAATCCAACACCTGCACATGGACAATGCCAGTGTACTGCCTCTTAAGTGTTACTATAAGCGTACGATATTTTGTCCTTCATACCGCATTTAGTGATAGGGTTCAGCATGTATTATTATGTATACCGCCATTCCCTTAACGGTGTTGAGAGCGTACGATGTTTCGTCACTGCCTTAGTAATGCTGCCAGTGTACGATATTTTAGTACCAAGTATAGAGAGAAAAGTGGGTGACAGCAGAATGTACAGTGGACGTCATGCACATAAATCATACAGGAACGTCTCAAATACTGACGTCGTCGTAAAAATCTAATCAGCAAATCTCAGTGAGAGAAGAAAGCGTGTGATTATTATCCTGAGGCACGTAGAAAACGGAATAAATGTTATCACCCCGCTATTCTGAGCCTCGCCAGGCTCATTCATCCTTACCTTCCCTGGCTCGTAATTGAAGCACTCGGGACAGAATTCCGCCTTTATCACACAAGTATACTCATTACCTCCAACACGAGTCGTCTACCGCCTCATGAACTACCTGCCGTCGGAGCCAGGTTTATGGGCACTTGAGAATGTTAGGCAAATGAAGGCTGCTTATTACTGCACCTCCTCTTAGCTGTATACAAAGCGCGTTCAGTGATGGCTGGTTGGTGGGGCCGTGTTGTGAAGGGTGCACCCAGCCCCTCTCCATACCATCGTCAGCAGTACCTGGTCATCAGCATGCCTCAGCGTGAGGAGTATAGGAAGGGGAGAGGACCAGGTGAGGGGTACATTATTTGTATGCCACATTAAAAAAAAAAATCTTGATTAATGTTTCGTTCTTATCTGATGTAAGTTTGTCTCCACCAATAATCACAAGACTCAAAGCGTCTGCCGTCTGTTTCTTCAGTCACGATCATCTTAGAATTGAGGTTCCTTCGTTTTGACGGGAAACGATCGTTACTGATATAATATTGATCACTACTACGCTCAGTCGGAGAGACGCTGTTGCTGAGACGCGTTTGTGTGTCACACCGCAACATTGAGACAACTGTTACATATCATGTCACTTCAGCTGATGTGGAAAATCTGTCCAATACACCAACAGCGTCATTCACATTAACTTGGAAACAATTCTATGAGAACGTCACTGCGCAATGACAACATTCTGTACGTAACAAAGGACCTGTCACATCACAGTCATGTTACAGTCAGGGCGATGGACGCGCAGACGGGACTGGAGTGGCTACGGACGATGACACACTGGCTACGAGCAACGGTGAGGATGTGCAACACTGTCTGTACTTGGTCACGCAGGTCACTGTGATGGGAGACCCCCGGTCACGTTGCCACTGGTCCCGTCTCCCTCCTGCCTCTCAGCTGCAGTGGATAACTTGAGGATGCATCTTCTGAGAGTCGACATGCTCTCCCGTGTGTCTAGGAGTCTTACTGTTCGGAAGGGCTGAGATCTGAGAGTCGACTATATATATTTCTGAATGTCGAGATACAGCTTAAGGTCACATGAATCTACGTCGACCTTCGTACATCTCTGTGTCGACATCCTCCACCATCGACGTACTGCAGGGTGTCAATAATCACCTGAATGTCAACACAGGCGGCAACGTCCACAAATACCCGCCTCGCGACGCTCATCCGACTGATCGACACACAAACCTAAACTTTAACACACACACACACACACTCAGCTCCTGATGGACAGGTGGGAGTTGGGTGTACACCTGGATCGTCTGCATGAGGCTGTACCGTGGCCGTGTGGAGACTACACCGACATAACGATAAATAAGGTTCAAGAACACTTAAAAATGAATAACTAAATAAACCCTCAATGCTCTCGTCGTCCCTCCTCCCTCTGCGTGTGTAAACATTTCCCCTTCATCCATCAACATGCCTGCAGTTCTTCTGTACATCTGTCTGACTTTATCTGACTCCATGTTCCCCTGAAGTCCAATCATACGCCAGAAATTCTCCCCCGCTGACGAAATATCTTTCAAAACGCAGTGGGAATAAAACAGCAAATTACCCTTTGATGTGAGCAATCATGACGTCCAACCAGAGAGAAAACCTTACAGTCCTGGTGGCATATTGACTACGTTTGATGTCTGTCCTTGAACTAACGTCATGTTTGTTTGTTGGTTTGTGTGTGTGTGTGTGTGTGTGTGTGTGTGTGTGTGTGTGTGTGTGTGTGTGTGTGATTACCTATTTGTGTATATGGTTAGAAATTCTTAAGCTTTTGGGACGACATCTGTTACAGCTATAAGATGTCCCCATCGTATGAACTGCACAAACTCTGTACTACTTCCTGATGTGTCACATGTTCCCCACGTCCATCACACGGTTGCTAAGGAAGCATCTTCTGATATCCTTCATACCTCATGCTCACCTTCACCTTCTCACCTTCACTTGGGACATTCCTCTTTATCTCCCAGACCCGGCCTTACATCAACATCATTAGAGCTTCTGAGGTATTTCAAAGACGCTATCATGTCGCTCTTTAATCTCCTTTCCACCGGTCTGGGTAGTTTGATGGCTTCTCTCCTGTCCCAGGAACTCATCACTCTTAATTCCGGCTCCATTATCGTCGCATCGTGGGACTTCCTCTACCTCTCCAGCAGGGAGACTCTTACTTAACATCAGGTACGTAGGAGCCAACACAACCACCCTCTCTCTAGACACATCACTGTCCACACTCCACCGAGACACACACAAGTGCCAAAAGAAATAGCAATTGAAACCATTCTAATACAAGAGAGATGGAAGGTCCAGCAACAAATGATCCCAAGTATAATTTACCTGTGGTCAGCGACTGTCGCTGGACAGTAACAGACAGCGCATGATAGACTACGAGGTTGAAGTTCAGTGTGTACTGACAGCTATGACGAAGATTTATGAACATGTTAGACGAGTGTGAGGCTACCACTGAAACTCTCGCCTCTATCGACGAAGATAAGAATGTATTAATGAAATACTTTAACCAGACAACATAGAAAATGGAAGGAACTATGGGGGGGTTTACTGAAGATATTTCACTGCGACGCTGCTTACTGCAGCCTTGCCGGGGGCAACGTGGAGAGGTGGTCATTACTCGTGTTAGTACGGCTGTTGGAGAGTGGAGCTACTGGTACTGTTGTGGACTGGAGCGACCACTGAGTCAAGAGACCTGCAGGGGTCAGGTGAGGTCATTCCAATGGAAGATTGAAACTGTGACCTGAGACGGAATGAAAGGGACCTTGGATCTTAATAAGTGGAACTACAGCAGTAATGATAATGAGGCGTTACGTGTGGGAGGCGAGGGTGTTTGGTAAGTGAGGCAACATTCACATACATAGAGCAAGGCTCAACCCAATCGTTAATTCACGTTCATGTGAAATGTTCTGAGCCAAATGATACAGTGACTTTGATCCGTGCTGCACCAAGCGTTGTGCTCACGCAGTACAGTAGAGCGTTCATGCTTAAGTGTGGTATTTCGTGCCAATCTCCAGGACGAATTTCAGTTGTACTGTAATAACTTTTGAACACATATACAGTGGAGAATCTATGTTCACGCATATATTATTTGCAACAAGGTACAGAACACTTACTGGGATAAATGGAAGAGTTATTCACGTGTTTAAATGACCACCAGGAGCACACACACACACACACACACAGGTGTACACAATTCATAATTTTAAAACCCAACATAAACAACTGACCTACAGACCCCTCTCGTCGACACGTCTGGGCAGACACTAAGATGTGACCGTTACTGGGGGGTAGCCAGAGCGCGGCTAGGAGGGGCTGGGTAGGGTATAGGGAGGTGGTTGACATGGGTATCGATCGAGTTGTGTGGTCAGTTAATCTTCTTATGCTATTCTGTCTTGATAGTTCGTTCATAATGATCTGGTTGACGATGGGATGTGCTTTTAGTTACCCGGGAAGTGGTTACAATTGTTGATAGTAACGATCACGACAGATGTAACGACGCTCCGCGTAGCAGAGTCTGAGGGGAAGGGTACAAATGTGACTGGGTTGTGAAGGTCTACAGGCGGATCAGTTTCATAGGAATGTTTAGCAATAGCATTACTGTGGTTACCTCTGCCTGCTGACTGCCTATGCGTATACCATCTTTCAGCTTCTGTTTGTCCTGTCTGGCCAATATGTATACATCCTCACATGATCTACATTTAACAGCATAAGTGATCAGATTCCCTAATAATTTTAACATAAAGGAGGGGAAATTTGCCTTTTTGTTCCCACTCAATCATAATTTTGATGGTGAGGTTAATGTTGTCCAATTCATTCAAGAACACATCGCAGTCTTGGGAAGTTGGCCACAAGGACCTCACATCATCAACGTGTCTTACCCAAATTTTGGGATGGTTACTGATAGAACATGGGATCTCAGTTTCAGAGTATTCCATGAATAGATTTCTGAGAATGGGGATAAAGAGATATCCAATGGTCAGACCAAATTTCCGTCTATCAAAGTTACGTTCAACATTTTGTAAAACATTATTGGAAACACAAACTTCTATTGCCATTTTTCATCTTTTTTTTTTTTTTTGCAGGTAGTGGCAAGTTGAACTTTATGACTGACTGGGAACAAAGAGGCAAATTGCCCTTTCTTTATGCTATGATGATTAGGGAGGGAATCTGATCACTTATCTTTTAGAATCTACAGGAAGTCTACCACTGCTGAGAGTTGTATTCACTACGTTTCAGTACGTGATCATTCTGTAAAAATGTATGTAGTTATATGTCCATGTATTTAGGAGCATTGCGTGTATGTGATCCCACAAGTCTAGAAGATGACTGTCACCATAGAAAATGAACTTTTGGAATTCATGTTATGCTGAGCATTTGTAAACAAGGCAAGCTAGGAAGGCCTTTTATACGTCTAGTATAAACAATGAAGAAAAGGTTGATTGATCCACACGTTTGGTGTTGCCCTTATTCACCTAATTTGGGTGTTGCCCTATTCACCTAATTTAGCTAATGTAAGACAATTACTAAAAAAAAAAAAAGTGCTTTGATGTTGCCTTTCAATATAACAACGCTATCAGAAAGACCTTAATCAAAAGTGGGCCAAATCATCAGAAAATGGAAGAGTTTATGTTGCTATGTGTCACTCATGTAAGGGGATTTATTGACTGGACAGACAGGAAGACCAGGAGCTGAAAGATGGAACTGGCTTAGGCAGTCAGCAGGCGAAGGTGACCACAGTAATGCTATTGTTAAACCCTCGCATGATAATGATCCGCCTGGAGACCTTTAGAGAACCAGTCACACTGCACCCTAATCGGGTTATGCTACTGGCAATAGCATTGAATCTGTCGTAATTACCGATATCAATAACTTGAACCTCTCCCCAGGTCACATTAATCCCCATCCCATCATCCGCTAAATCATTATGAGTAAACTATCAAGACAAAACAGCATAAGAAAATGAACTGCGTACAAGTCTCGTAACTCAGGCCAACCATCTTCCCCCATGCAAGTTTCAATAATATACCAACAGAATGTAATATATATATATATATATATATATATATATATATATATATATATATATAACGTACAAACCTCCAACAGCCAGGATCGAACAGGGGACCCCAGCGTGGTAAGCGGGAGCACTACAACTAGGCTATTTTTCGAATAGTCAATTCCTGATTTTTCGGGTGATCATAGCCTAGCTGTAATGTCCCGCCTACCACGCAGGGATCCCGGGTCCGATCCTGGCTGCTAGAGGTTTGTTGTTATATGGAAGTGCGCTTTCATGTGCACTGTTTTCGTATATATATATGTATGTATATATATATATATATATATATATATATATATATATATATATATATATATATATATATGTATATATGTGTGTGTGTGTGTGTGTGTGTGTGTGTGTGTGTGTGTGTGTGCAATGCTTCGTTTTCGAATCATCAAATTTTACTGGAGCTGGGAAAAAGTTGCCTTAACGTTGTAGATATTGACAAAACATTCTCATTTTACCAATTAATGTATAATTCTACTTATTACTCGTCATCAGCTGAGGTTTCACGCGACGCCACAACATAAATACCTTTGCTTTTTGTGATGAAAAAAAGAAAATCGATAAATCTGATACTGATATATATGCTCTACTTCATATTTCCTCGTTCCGTTCAACATTAAGATAAGCGTCAAGCGTTAAATCAGTGGATTCAGTAAATAATTCCTGGTTTAGTCTGGCTTCACACACACAGAACATCAGTCTCGTGTTTTTTGCTTTTTGTTGGAAAGAGAAAAGATATTCTTAGCTTAAATTAGTCACGTCCATTACAGGGAGGCTTAACGAGAGAGCTAGCTTGAACAGAGAAACGCAGGCAGCGCATACGTTTCCTTGATTAATTAACTTGAAAGTAAACAGGAAAAGAAAACGCTTTGATACTGGGCTCGCAATGTGCCTCAGTGTTCTAGTCTTTTGTCATGAGATCTTATTTACAGAAAGCCTGTTGAGAGAACAAACACATGTTGTTATTCTAATTAGATTTCACTCATTACGTTGTTCGTTATGCATGAGGAGCTGTGTACTGTATGACACGGTGTTATGTGAGATCTTGTTCTGTCATATCACCATGCCTCTTATTCCCCCTCCTCCTCCATCCACTACATCCTCTCCTCCTCCCTCTTCCACCTATTTCTCTCCCTCCTCCTCCTCCTTCCCTGCTCCTTCCTCTTTCCTCATTCCTCAGCCACCGACCAGGGAGGTAATATTACCGGTACTACCTGCCTGGGTATCGGGAGAGTTAATGACGGCTGCGCAGTGAGCCAGCACTTCAGTGGCTGTTTAGCTCCTCTCCTGTGGCTTTCACCTACACGTGGGCTGCTGGTTTTCAGTCCAAAGACGGAAAATCTCTCCATCTCACACGTATGATAACAGGTAACTCATACCACTCTGCTCATCATGACTCGATTTTCCTGTGGTCAGCGGTACGTGCTAGACGTGCATTTTGGCAAACTTTGGTCCTCTATTAGGTCTTATTATTAAGATGTGATCACATGTATCTTGTTTCCATTAATGTGTGTGTGTGGGTGTGCGCGCCGTGCGTGTGTGTGTGGGTGTGTGTGTGTGTGTGTGTGTGTGTGTGTGTATCTATCTATCTATCTATCTATCTATCTATCTATATATATATATATATATATATATATATATATATATATATATATATATATATATATATATTAGTTTTCTATTATACTTATTCGCCGTCTCCCGCGTCAGCGAGTTAGCGCAAGGACACAGACGAGGAATCGCCCAACCCACCCACATACACATGTATACACATAAACGCCCATACACACATATATACATACATATACATTTCAATGTATTCATAACATATACATACACAGACATATACATATATACACATGTACATATTCATACTTGCTGCCTTCGTTCATTCTGTCGCCACCCCGCCACACATGAAACATCCCCCCTCCTTTCCCCACCAGCGAGGTAGCGCCAGGAAAAGAAAAAAAAAAAAGCCAAATTCGTTCACACAGTCTCTGGCTGTCATATATATATATATATATATATATATATATATATATATATATATATATATATATATATATATATATATATATATATATATATATATACATATAGTGCGCGTTCATATATTTACCGAATGGCGTCCTAGCTACCTCCCTTCGTTGTATAATTTTCAATTCACCGTGAAGAGATATATGCAACAGTCACTGCTGGAAAGAAAGAAAGAAAAAAAAAAACGGTAGGTACTTTCGTTTCATACATCCTCTGTCTGAGAATGTAATAAACGAAGGTACTCACTGTTTTCATTTTCTCTTTCCAATGTTTACCAAATGGCGTCCTAGCTACGTCCCTTCGTTGTATATCAACCGACTTATATTTCTTTCTTGTATCTCCCCTGATGATGTGACTATTACACGAAAGTGCACTTGGGGACTTATCGTGTTTCATTTCTCCGTGGACTCATGGGAATATATATATATATATATATATATATATATATATATATATATATATATATATATATATATATATATATATATATAAACAGTGCTGCACAGAAACCCTAACAATTTTTGACGCACTTTCAACCATGTGTTACGTTTAATTGTACTGCATTATAACAGTTGAATGTACACTTAAATAGTAGCAGAGAGAAACACTATGTTCCCCCTTGCAATAAAGAAAAAAATACTCCATGGACTCTGCATGACATAGTCTCCAAGGAAATTGTGGTTTAATGTATAAAGATATCAATTAAAAGATACATCTTTTGATCACGTACGTCGAATTTTGGCGATAATATGTATGTATGTCGTTGGATTTAATGACGGTCGGCAGTTAAAGGCCATAAGGCCAGAATTCGTACCATAAATCAACGCACAAACAAAAAATTGATGTTTTATACCACGTCAATGATCGTGCAGGTATGTAAAGTTGCAGACGCTGGCGGTGTGTGGCAACTGCATCGGTTACTAAGCAACGCGAGCGCAGCGCCACCACAACAACACGCGGAACCACCTCGAACTATCCTAGTTCGGTTAATGCGATGATGATTCAAAGGAAAGGCTCACTCACAACACTTGCATGGGAGGAGGAAATATATGTTCACCATCCTAGAAAAAAAGGATGTCGGAGAAAAAGTAGATTTTTCTTTTCCACAGTACGCTAGGAGGCGGACGGCAAGTAGTTACCGGCAACAACGAGAAACTTTACAAATCTGTTGTTACTCAAGAAGTCGGCGTCACCCCTCCACTGAGGCTGGTGTAAAAAAATTCTGCTAAATATCGGTTTGTTATGAAGAATATTCGTGATAATATCAGTTAATGAGCTTGGCATTTTCTGCAATCACATAAAGCACTACCCCAACCAAGACGCAAGATTGCTGCGAGCGCTATAATTTGTTAACTCACACACACACTAGGTAATCACAATAGGTCCTTACACACACACACACACACACACACACACACATATATATATATATATATATATATATATATATATATATATATATATATATATATATATATATATTTATATCCATATATATATATATATATATATATAATAGCCTCAGGACCCCTTCTCCTGGAGCTTTTGCAGCTCCAAAGCTGCGCTACTTCCAGTGGCAGGATAATGATGCACTCTTTGGTGTGAGAAGTTCTTTGACGACATTGTAGACGCTTTCTTTAACAGACGATGATACAGCCTCGCCGAAGATAACTCTTGACACACACTGTAGTGAAGGACAAAGAGGAGGTGTACGGACGGTTCTTGCAGGGAAGGAGTGCAAGAGACTAGGAAGGGCGGCAGGAGGTCGAGAGAAAGGCATGGGAGTTGAGAATAAGGGTAAATGACAGACGGTGTGAGACAGCACTGATGAACTTCAGAAAGAATATGAAAATGTTGTAGAAGGTGAACAGTGCGAGGAGAACATGTGTGTGAGGAGAACATGAGAACTGATGGAAACAACAGCGAGAACATTTGGTGGGTAAAGGTGTGATGATGAACAGATAGATTGAATATAGGACCGATGAATGTGCCCCACGGTAGGGAGACTGTATGGCAGGGAGACTGTATGGCAGGGAGACTACATGGCAGGGAGCCTGTATGGCAGGAGACTGTATGGCACGGAGACTGTATGGCAAGGAAACTGTATGACAGAGAGACTGTATGGCAGGGAGACTACATGGCAGGGAGACTACATGGCAGGGAGACTACATGGCAGGGAGACTACATGGCAGGGAGACTGTATGGCACGGAGACTACATGGCAAGGAGACTGTATGGCACGGAGACTACATGGCAGGGAGACTGTATGGCAGGGGGAGTGACGTAGTGTGTCTGGGACGAGGTGGCTTGCAGAGTGAGAGTCGTCGCAAACGTCATGGTAAAAAGAGATGAGGTCATGAGAGCCTTGCATAAGATGACGTGAGGTTCGACGGCAGCAGTGGATGCAGGGGAGTGAGGGTGAGTTTCTCGAGAACGTGGGTGACGGTGCTGCTGGTGGCTGATTCACCAGGCTGTCCGATGTTCGTCTGGCCCAAAGTGAGGTGCCAGAGAACTGGTTAAAAGACATATTTAGTACTCTTGTGCAAGAGCAAGAACTAAAATGAGTGGTCTGACTACGTCTGTCAAGCATATCCGGTAAGGTGTATGGGGAATGGTGACCGAGAGGATGTGGCATGCATAGAATATTACATTAGGGAGGAACAATGTGGCTTCAGGATTGGGAGAGGACATGTGGACCAGGGGTTTCTTTTGAAGAATTTTTCTGTAAAATTTTAGAGAAAAAGAGGAATTTTCACGTGACACTGACGGTTTTGGAAGAGCACGTATAATAAGGCTGACAGAGAAGCCTTTTGGAAGATGCTACGAATATGATGGTGTGGAAGGAAAGCTACCAATGCAGTTAGAAGTTCACATCGAGATAATGAAGCACATGTGTGAGTAGGTAGGAAAGATGGTGAGTTGTTCTGGTGAAGGCGAGTCTGCATCAAGGATGGCTTATGTCACCATGGTTGTTTGATCTGTTCATGGACGAGGTGGTGAAGGAGGTAAATATAAGGATCTTGAAACGAGGGTTTGCTGTACAGTATGCTTCGGGTCGGGGGATGGGGAGGCTTGGAAAGTGAATTAGTTGCAGTTTGCAGTCGACACACTCTAGTGGCAGACTCAAGAAAGAAACTTTAGAAGCTGGGATCATCAGAGTTTGGGAGAAGTGTGTGTGTGTGTGTGGAAGGAGAAACTTGACAGTTAAAGCTAACAAGAGTAAGGTATATCATGTGTAACGGTGGAAGGGTGGGGGATGGGGGGGTTGGAAGTGACACAAGATGGTTTGAGAGTTTGAATTTGGAAGACCTGGAGATAGTGGAGCATCTTAGATACCTGGTTGAGGACGTAGCAAGGGATGGATCCAAACCATAGAGACTGAGGTGAGTGACAGGGTCCTAGTGTGGAAGCAGAGGTATCTTTAAAGGTATGATACTCGCGACGGTGACGTATGGATGTGAACCAAGGACTCATATCCATACAACGGAAAAGATGATCGTGGATGTGTTGGAAAATGAAATGCCTGAGGACGATATGTGGCTTTAGACTGGCTGCTTGTGTGAGGAATGATCGAGTCAGTGGGAGGTGTGGTAGTAAATGTGGTCTGACCGGGAGGGTCGACCAAGGTGTACTGAAACAGTTGAGCCATACTGAAGAATGAACGGAGAAAACCTAACTGAGAGGATGGATGCTGGCGTGGGATTAAACCCCGGGGGACAGCAGTCGGCTCACAGTACAACCAACCTGTTCGTTCTCCCCTCGAGAGGGTCGAAAAATGGGTACCTGGCTTAGAGAGGAGGTCATGCATTATTCAACATCACAAGGGAGAAGGTCATGCATAACACAGCACCACTAGAGAGGAGGTCATGCATTACTCAACACCACTTGAGAGGAGGTCATGCATTACTCAACAACACTTGAGAGAAGGTCATGCATTACACAACCACAAGTCATGCATTACACAACCACTAGAGAGAAGGTCATGCATTACACAACCACTAGAGAGGAGGTCATGCATTACTCAACACCACTTGAGAGAAGGTCATGCATTACACAACCACTAGAGAGAAGGTCATGCATTACACAACACCAGTGAGACGCAGTAAAACCACAGGATGAAAAGTTTATAAAGGACAGATGCATGCCTCGCACCTTCTCAGATGGTTTAGAGATATCGAGGACCACGAGAAAAGATTAATGAACCAAACATCATTGAAAGAAGACGACCAGAGGTGGATAACATAGGACAGATCACCAACGCACATCGTCCCACGAAAGCCGTACTGAGTAACTGAACGAACGTAACAGCATGTCTTCTTTTTATGTTAAGTGAGACGGCACGAGCAACCGAATATCATAATCAAGTCCATCTCATCGATGGTATGTATGTACACACTAGCCTATGCCAGATACCCAATTTAGCGATCAACCCTAAGAGAGGCTGAACAGCTGGGTTGACTGTGGACCAACTGCCACAACCAGGATTCGAACCTATGCGTTCGACCCTGGGCGGACCGTGTTTAACATAATGAGAGTTAAAGGAAGTTTTTAAAGCTAAGAGATAGCAGAAGTGACCTCACTCTCTCTCTCTCTCTCTCTCTCTCTCTCTCTCTCTCTCTCTCTCTCTCTCTCTCTCTCTATCTCTCTCTCCCTAAGGGTGGGCGACACCAAGGCATGATTCCAAGAAAGAAAAATTCCTTTTGGGTTTTTAAGAAAAACGGAAAAGCGAGCAGGGATCTGAGCCAGTTCAGAGGCACACTCCTTCAGGAAACGCGGTGTGCTCTGCGGGCAAACACGTCGCCCATCTCTAGATGGGATAACACTCGGGAGACGGAAGACGAGTAAACACAGGAGGGGCACAGGTGCGACGGGAGGCGGTGGAGGATGAGGACTAGATACGACATCACCCAAGGTAGTGTTGGAGGAGAACATGATGCCCTAAACGAGCGCCTTTATCAGCAGGTGAGTTAGCCATAGGTTGATCAGGTCGGGAGGCACGGAGGAATGTCTGAGTCAAAGAAGCTGTTGGAGAAGCTTTTGGTTACAGACCAGAAAGACTTGCTTGTAGAAGTAGATCAATTCTGCGAACTCTCACAAATATGTCCTTGACTTTACGACCAACAGCTCTGCAGTGATCCAAGCGGGAATGAAGGCAGAGTGAGACTGTGGAGGGAGGCTGTTCGTAGACAGAGCAGAGCGGCCAAACCTTGTCCCTGATGTGACAAGCAACAGAGCAGGAGCGGCCAAACCAAGATTAGCGGCAGAGAGTTTGCGGATGCGTCCCAGCCAGGGAAGCAGCGCTGGTCCCAAGGAATGTCGGTATAATGGTTGTGCTGGGATAACCACAGAGCACTGGGAAAGCGCCAGAGTCGGCGTTTCAAGGGGAGGGAGATAAGGGGTGGTCGTGCCCATGTGGATGTTACGGAGACAATATTGAGGTTGGAGGACGAGGTACATAGACTGCACGCATAGTGGGAGGGTGTGGAGGTGGCGTGTGCTGGAAGAAGGGAAGAACGTTCTTACTGAACGAGGAGGAGGAGGAGGAGGAGGATGCGTTCACGGAGGGAAAGTTGACACAGTCAAAGAACGATCAGAAGAGAAGAGTAACTATTTGCGGAGGAGGATGTCTGTGGTGTAGTGATGGAAGAGATGACTACTCCTGTTTGCTCGGTGATCTTGTCGCACTTTCACGTAAATTTTTACTGACAATGATGAACATCTTTAACAGTCTTAAGATATTCTTAGGATTATTAACGATGAAGACACCGGTAAAGCATATCCTGAAAATATAGAAATCCTTGACAGATATATTTCAGACGGCCTGGAAGCCTAAATTAGGAGTAGACACTTACTGAAGGAGTTAACAAGGAGTCTGAATAATGTATCACTCGTTAGATCCTTGCTCGCCTCTGATGTGAACCAACGGATAATGACGTATGTTGAGCAGAACTGGGATGAACGAAGCCACTGAAGATACGAAACAGTTTCTTACAAGAAATGTAATGACTCACCTATACAAGACGCCTGACTTTTCAGAAGCAGAAGTTGCGATGTTTATTATGTGTGAGGTCCCAAGATACAGCGGAGGTTATGGCTATGCCCAACAATATTATATTACTGACGGGTTGAACTGTGCTGTGTTGAAACTGAAGTGATGGAAACGGAAGAGATTCGGAGATATAGGTAAATCCTGCCATTTTGCACAGTTTGGTTTAATCAGGTTACTGCTTCCCTATTTCCTGATGATAAAGAGGTTCAAAATGATAAAGGAAAGAACGAGAGAAAACAAAGAGTAACACAGTGAGGACTGAGAGAAGGTGAGCTGAGTATGTAAAGTGGGGTCGTCAGGGTAAACTGGCTTATAAAGCTGGAAGAGAAATAATCGTTTATGGAGAGAAGAAAGAGGTTTAGCTATA
Organism: Panulirus ornatus; assembly: GCF_036320965.1. NCBI lineage: Eukaryota > Metazoa > Arthropoda > Malacostraca > Decapoda > Palinuridae > Panulirus > Panulirus ornatus. Next base: position 70,106,487 of record NC_092227.1, on the reverse strand, counting down.
CGAGGAAATCCAGAAGAAAACTCTGCATCTGAAAACAGAAGGAAAGTAGGGAAGCCACGGGAAGACACGAAGTCCACCGTGTATAGAATTGTTTCCCACGCCATCAAATGATTTAGCGATGTCAAGAGACTCATGCAGATCCCTTAGATAGAGGGACCACAGGTGAGTTTACAGATGAGAAGATCAATAACAGACCTTACACTGCGAATTCCGTACTGGTGAACTGGATGAAAAAGAAACTGAGTTGACGAGAGTTTCCAAGACTTTGGAGAGAGTAAGAAACGAGAACGATTGAGTAAATGTTACAGAAGTAGAATCGATCTTCTTCCCTAAGGATGGGCTGTCTCAAGGCAAGTTTACGAGAAGAGAAAGTTTAGGTTTTTAGACAGAGACGAAATAGGCGTACAAAGATCGGGACCAGCTCGGAGGCACACTAAAAAGGACAACATTGTAAGCAACAAATTAAGAGGTTAAAAACAATTAGGATGATAGGTTGACGGTAAGAGAGACTTGTGAGCAGAAGATTGAGGTACTTATTGGAGGGAAGAGATGAAGAGGTGGGTTGGGTGCTGGAGAAACTTGGTGCTATATAAGTGGGTGCGCGGCGAGAAGTGTGTGGCATACGGAGAGCAGAGGTAAGGAGAAACGGAGAAGCACAGCAGGGGGAGGAGAGCAGGACACAGAGAATGAGAATCACGAGTGAAGAAGGAACGTAACATGATGCACAACCGTACCAAAAATGAAACAGAATGAAGTGTTAGTAGATGGTCATATGTTAGCTGGCTGAAGTGAGGATGGTATGTCACTGGTAGCTATCTAAACGCACCGTGTGACAGCGTGACAAGATGGAGGGAGCGACATGTATCATTTGGTTACATTCAAATAAAACAGAAAGATTCTTCTGTGGTACACCGAGGAGGACGACTGAGGTAGGTGAGTGTGAGATAGATAGGCATTAAGAGTGAGAAGGTTCAGAACGCAATAGAACAAGTCAGAACTGTGAGTTCTTGGAGTGAACCTGGTCATGAAGAGGGAGAGGTGAGATGTGGTGGTTCATGCAACACTGGTGACAGCGCAGGGAGAAGGGAGTGTGCGGCAGGTGACTGGGTCCATACAGTGATACATCTGGGCTGAGGTAGAAGCATTAAGAACTGAGGTAATACTGTGAGGCTGCTGCCAAAAGTGGTGTCGAAGGAAGGGTAGAAAGATTAAGATGTCGGGCGACGAACCGATAGATGAGTGTCCTACGACCCAAGAGTCAGACCACTGTGGCATAGTATTGTGTGTGTTCACATCTTTAGGATGGGAAAGTACTGTTTTTCATCATCACTACCATCGAGGAAGGACGAGACTTCCACGATGATGCTTGATGGACTAAGGATCAGGGTACATCATCACCCAAGGCAGCATACACGAAAGACTTGAAATCCCACGCAGTGTTCAACATTTAATCTTATTCAGTAACACTAGAACTAAGATCTTGAAGTGGTTAGGAGGAATAACACGCCGTAAAACGTTTATCATATTTTTCATCAAAAAAAAGTTTCATATAATCATTATAGCCTTCAAGATTCCTAGAACGAAACTGCACAGTATAGATTAGTACGGTCAACAACGATATCCCTTTGACAACTCGATGGTATGTATCAACACAGTAGCTGCAGGCTTCTGTGGAAGTAAATTCTTTTTATACCAGAGTAGTGACGTCAGAACTCAGTCCTAGAGCAAAGGGCAAGTATGGAGGCTGCTGGAGTCTGCTTCCCGGTAACAGTGGCTCTGTACACGTTAAAGTAATTAGCTTCCATATGGGAGAACACGGGGGGAAATAAAGAGCAGGAGACCTGTTGCTCATTAGCGAGGTAATCACCAGAAAGGTTCATTCCTCTCAGTTAAGTGGGAACACATGTGTTTTATGAACCATACTTCATTTTGTTCAAACAAATGGTCTCTTTTTTTTTTTCTGAATATATGAACTATGTGTACATTAACTTCATCCTGGGGGTAATTAATTCCAGGGTTCGGTTACTGTGCAAACAATATATTCTCTTTCCCACTCCTGTGTTGGATCTTTTCCCCGTGATCTTCAATACGTTATTTTTGGTTGCCAGGCGATTCTGAGGTGGTTCAATCGTACCCTCGTGACTGATTTCGTTAGTTTCTTTATTATCTTAAAAACCTGTATAGATTGCTTCTTAGTTTTCTGGCTCTGAAGGAAAAACTTCTGTCCTCGTGTGGCTAGTCTCGTAAACCCAGTATTTACTAGCAGCTTTTCCTTGTGCTCTCACAAGCTTATCTTCGTCTCTTTTTGTAATGTGGAGACGGAAACTGCACAGGACATTCGGGATATGGCCTGACCAAGGCATTAGATACAGGGCGTATTGTTTCTGACCATCGCCACATGACGCATCATAGAAAGGGCAAATTGTTTCTCAATTTCTATTTGTGAAGTTTCTGGCTATGAATCCTCACATTCAGTTTGCTTTGTTAGACTGCACATATACTGAACGTCATTACCAGAAACTGCCCTAAGACCCGTCTCATCAACCACCTGTGATATAGATTTTCCAAACATATCTTTTTGTACGTGTTTCGTATTACCGATGTACATAAGTACATTTTACCACATCAGTTTCACTTACCGTGTTTCTGACCACTGAAATAACTTGTCCAAACTATTTGGTATGTGGATAACAAACTTGGAGAATTGTACCGTTAACCTTGCCTCTAAATCATGGGATAACAGCTCATGAAGAAGAGGGGGCCCAGGAACTGACCCCTGTGGTACTCCACTTACTACCCCCATCCACTCCGACGATGCACCCTCCAACAGAGCCAGGTATATTTCCTTCTGTTTGTCAGTCAGATTAGCTTTGTCAGACTGTGTTTTCGGTTATGATGTACAGTCATAGTTTGTCTTTTAATATATCTTAGTATATTTTTTGAAGGTAATGCTCATTTCTTCAACTGTAATCTGCTTCTAAAATATGCATTCAATATATATTTAGAAATTCTTGGCGCGTATCATCGAAACTGGCAATTCTGTAGTAAAGACTCCTAATGTTATCCTAAACCTAAAAGTACAAGTTCATGGTTAATATGATTATATAATAATGTTGCTATGATTTGATGTTACACCCACCTCACGTGACTGTATGAAGATCGTGTCTGTTGTGGTTAGAAATATATCCAAAACATTTAGAACTTTCGTCTGGGTTTCTATAATTTGGCATAGAGAGCATTTTTCTAACTTATCAATCAAGCTAATTCCCTCACAGTTAACCCTTGAAAAATAACGGACCACATTTGGTTCGCTAAAATCACCAACAATTGCAACATCTCTTTCGAATGATTTCTCGTGTTTCTTTTTACACTGCATCATCGTATTATAGAGTTTTATTCTACAAACTCTAATGATACACGCATTGCTTTAGACAGGATAAGTTTTAATGAAACTATAAATGAAACCGACGTGGACGTATCTTGCAAGTGTTTTAGTAAAACATTCAAAGCAGGAGAAGAAACAAGTGTACCAATGCGATGCAGACGATCACTTTCCAGAACTAAGTCAAAACAATGGATAATGAAATAAAGACGCCTCTGTTGTCAAGGAAATAACACACAAGAAGCTAAAGGAAAGAGATGACTAAAGCGATATACTTCAAATTACATAGAGAGAAATATAGATAAATATGTAGGTAAATGAAGATGAAGAAAGCAGACGATGATAAACAAATTTAATATATCAATATTATGTCTGAAGGATTAATCGAACACCTTGCCTTGCTTTCGAATATAGTGAATGACATAATCAGTCTCCAAATATCAGAAGGAAACTCATGCATATAAAAACCACCTACCACTGAACCACTTACACTACTGATGAACCTCTTTCCTGCACTCGCGTAAATTTTTGGGAGTTTGAAATTTCCTAACATTATCATACAGGTGACACGGCTCTATATGGAAGGAAGAGGCCCGTGCATGTTCAGAGACACATGGCTAAAAAAGTTTCATAATGTGTTCACAGATCGAGAACAAGGTATGGTCAACCTTCATCATCGACCACTGACAGGTCTGGCAGCGTCCGAGAGGTACCAGGGACACACACGGAGAGAGAAACATGACAAAAGTAAAGCAATCTCTTCCTCATTTTCTCAACTCAGTGTTGGAACGTTTTCTTGCCATCAGTCAATCGGGAAAAGCTCCTTGATCCCACAACATTTCGACTTGGAGTATTGCCATACAATTCCCACAACTCTCGGTTCACAACTACCGTGCGTCAAATGGTGAGAGGTTTTACTAGCTCTCATTATCGGGTGGCATAAATGCAGCTTCCAAATAGCCAGACACAATGCAGTTTGTTCGTAAAACTTGGAGTGTTCTTTCCCCTTCTTATTTCACACAGTGACGTATCCCAATCATGGAAAAAAGTTCTCATTTGTGACTGATGTGGTTAAGGTACAAAATTTTTACAATATCAACATTGGTATAAAAGATGTAACTTACTATCGTCAGATTGTTTTTCGTACGTAAGATAATAAAGTAACCTTTTATAAGATAATAAATTAACTTTTCCATGAGTTAATATTTTCTCATTCAGCAGTTAAGTAAGCCTTGATGGCCTGGATTTGTCATCGTATTCTTGAAATTGAATCATCCAACAGAGTCTAACAGCAACACTGAACAGGCTAATGATGAAAGAATCCGTCTCATGCAAGATGTAACAATGCACAAGGGAGTACGTTTTATAATCGACCAAAAATGAGAGTCTATCGTTAACACATGATTTATGAATAAGGTACATAATCCAGCACAAACAGGTGTTATCGTACGTAGATAACAGGTATCGTACATGACTAAGGTCTACATATACCAAGTTACTGTGCGCAGGTATCAAGCACAAACAGGTGTTATCGTGCGTAGATAACAGGTATCGTACATGACTAAAGTCTACATATGCCAAGTTACTGTGCGCAGGTATTTGAGCTAAATGAAGATTTCAAGCAAACCATACTTTCTCGCAAGTCGAGGACTTTGTCAACACAAACAAAAAAGTTACTTGAAAATTATGGAATTAGTTTTCGATCACAAAAATTCAAGTTACTGGACACCAGAGGTTAGCATCAGTAACGCTGGCAGCAGTCTGTGTAAGGATGGCTTTAAACACAATCCCAGGTTAGGCTATATCAAATGTCTCCTCCAAATCTGCACGAAGACAGAGACGTTGGTATATCTGGAAAGAACACCCATCCGAAAGAACACCCATCCCTCATCTTCGACTGTTGCACAGCCAGCAAGCGTTCAAACTGCAGTAAGAACATAGACAGAGACTAAAATATAACTGTGCCATGAGAGTTTCTTTGTTCTTTTGAGACAAATTTAAGATGGGACGTCCTCTTACCGTGATCCAGTCATCAATTCTACGGTTCAGTTGTACACTCGGAACTGCAGTATGTATGTATACCTTCGCCTCTAAGTTGTCTTGAATCTAAATTTAGAAAACATTTTAGACTGATATACACCAGCACAAAATGCTATTTTGATGTGTCGCATGCATGCGCATAATGAAGTCAAGTGCAGACCACAGCAACCATCTGTTACGTCTTAATATCATGCCAGAAAGAAAAATACACGTAAGCATGGAACAAAAGAGCATTGAAATGGCAGGCAGATGTGGGGGGGGTGAAATGCCAAAAGATACTAAAGATAATTTAAGTAAACGATGTAGATGCAATGGAAATGTGGTTACCACCATACTAGAAGGGAGCATTGGCGTGGCAATCTATCTATCTATCTATCTGTGTCACAAAAATTAAAGGACTCCGAAACAACATTATGCATCTAATTTGAACTTGGTACAAATGTTGGGGACGTCTACAGAGGACAATCCGAGCAGCGTCCGGGTGCCTCGCTTCCCTGGAAACCATCTTATCTTTAGTCTGTACACAGTTGACTATGTCCTGTATAGCCATCCACGGTATACATGGTGGTCTTTTTCCCTATGTTAGCTGTGGCGACACGAGCAACTGAGGCCCTATTCAAGAGCCATCCCATTATCGTTGTATATATATATATATATATATATATATATATATATATATATATATATACATATAGGTTGTTGAACAGCTGAGATGACTTTGGACTGACTGCCTTAACCAGGGTTCGAACCAATGCGCTCAACCCTAGCCGACCCGTGAATGTGTCACGGTCAGGAACGCTAACCGATACACCCCAGAGGTCCGTGCTGGACATAATAATCAGAGAGCCCACCACGGCCACAGTGGCAGGACGGGCCACCAACGAGTGTAGGTTCTGAGCAGGGGAATGCCCTAGAGAGGTCTGAGGTCTGGTAAGGGCAGGGCCGTGTAGGGGGAGGGCAGCACCCGGAGAGGGATCAGGGAAGGGTCGAGCAGTGCTGGGGTGGTGAGGGCCGTGACTGAGTGCAGGCCGGGGGGTTGGTTGTGGGGAGCAATGCATGGAGCAGGGGTCATGCACCGGAGGCAGTGTTCGTGTGAACAATGACCAAGCGTTATACCGACCAAAATGATCGTAGCTTTGAAGTGAGGGTCAAGGTCGGCCGTATGTCGGTGGAGGAAGACAGTAGAAATAAAACTGCATTCGACGTCCAGCAGCCCTACATCTTTTCTCAGATCTTTAATTTGTGGCATTAACATGTGTGTGTGTGTGTGTGTGTGTGTGTGTGTGTGTGTGTGTGTGTGTGTGTGTGTGTGTGTGTGTGTGTGTGTGCTGGTCATCACTATCTAACTATTCAAGAATATCGTGGAACACCTGAAGGGTAACTGTGACGCCCTTATCCTAGCTATGAAATCAAACTGGATAAATACCTCCACGACTCCAATGGTCAAAGACAAATTAGCATGCAGTCTTAATTGAGCACATGCACATTCTTTCCTAAGTCAGTCTATTTACATAGACAGTCATGGTCGCAGGCTAATATAGTACTGCCATTAATATCTTGTAAGATAAAAAATGTAAGGATGGACTTTGAACGCATTTCTATTTTTATGGTAACCGCGACGCTTCCTTAATTTGTTTGTACACTTTCTCTGGCATTTCATCCGCACATCGATCTGTATCTATCATGTTTTCTATACTTTTGTTCACAAATTTCACCCTTTGCTTTCCATCTCATCCAGCAAATCACGGTACAAGTATTGGACAAATTCAGTCGAGTGGACGCGTTACAGAATGCCAATTTCGAAACCAACCTCATTATCCATCACAGTGTCAGGCATACCTTGGGTGAGGCAGATGGTACTGCCTATATAGTCTCGTAGAAAGAGATCATTTATTTCATTAGTATATCTTAGACGGAGTACTCCCAACCCTACAATCCTCAGACGAATACATAAAGTCTCTAACCTTCCCATCAAGCAATTTTCTTGTCTAATATGCTTATCAATAGGCTGTTTTACACGAGAATATTAAGTCTCCCAACAGACAAATTAACAACTGGAGCTGATAAGACAAATAAGGATCGGGTGGGATGGAGGAATGGGTACAGACAGTAAAAACATAATCTACCATTACCTTCCCTGCCAGCCTCCAGACCAGAGCTGTTTTCCCCCATCCCGTGGGTGGAAAACCGAGGGAGGCAGAGGTGGTGGGGGTTGGCGCTGGGGGGTGTCAGGCTGTTCAAACTCCTCCCCTCGCCCACCAGCCAGTTGCTACTCGCTGCCGGTGGAGGAAGGTACGCCGCCCCCCGCTCCCTCGGTACACATAGTTTCCGACCGATTTGTGACTCTGGCTAGGACCTGTAGCCCAAAGAGAATAGTGAATAACATTTGGAAGTGTGAAATTAGCTGTGAAGGCGAGAGACAGTCCCGAAAGAGGTAAGCTCTTGAGAGTTTCTTATATCTAATATATCCTCAGACATTTCCTATATAGTGAGATGGAAATGCATAAATTTTCTTGTCTGTCCAGCTTGGTGTCAGAAGTGTTTGTGCCAGACGAGAAAACCTGCAAAAGGATGGCACTAAGGCAGTTGCGGGGGTAAGGGAAACGGCACGGCATGGATAGTGTGAGGACAGTCGCTCTACCTGTCCTGCTGCTACCCCTTCACCCCACCGCCATGCGTGGGGTGAACAAAATGGTGCTATTGATCATGCGGGAGACTGATTGGAGTTTGGTGCTCAACACATGTGAAAGAAGGAACGTCGGGAACACCAATTAATATAACTTTCCAAACGTCCAGGATACAAGACCATGTCAAATTTACAACTCACATTCTACTAGATGTGGGAACTGCGAAGACCTAGTCGACATATGATATTACACCACATGTTTATGAGTATAACACAGTTTATTTTATCTTTATCGTTTTCTTTCATACTAATTCACCGTTTCCTGCGTTAGCACCTGGAACTGACGAAACTGAGTCCTCATTCGCTCTCATTCATTCTCCAGCTGTCACATGAATGCATCGAAACCATAGGCCCCCATCTACAACCAGGTCCCGCAGGCTGCTTTATATGCCCTGGTTCAGTCGACGATAGCACGTCGCTCCCTGTATACCACATTGCTCCAATTCATTCTTTCCCATGCACAGCTTTCACCCTCCTACATTTCAGGACCCAGACCACTCAAAATATTTTTTCACTCCATCCCTCTTCCATCAGTTTTGTCACGCCTTTCTCCTTGATCTCTCTATTTCTGACATATATTCCCTTTGTCAACATCTCGTTCCTTCATTCCTTATGTTTGAACCATTTCATCACACCCTCTATAGCTTTTCTCAATCATGCCCTTCTTATTACCATATCCTTCTCTTACCATATCATAACTCGATCAACCCTCTTCACTCCATTTCCAGCACATGCTTTCTCCTCCGAACAATTTCATCTTAAGCCAAAAAAAAATCTTTCCTCCGAAGAGTTTCATATTTAGCCCATAGAATATCATTGGGATTACTATCCCTTCAAACATACCCATTTTCGACTTCCCAGATAGCAACGTTTCTTTCCACACATATCTCAGTGATCTCAGAACCTACGCCCCCTCACCCAACTCTATGACTCGCATCCGCTTCCATGGTTCCATTCGCTGCCACTCATGTCCACTTTTAGGCATCTAAAACACCACTTGCGCCAAGTTTTCTCCAATCAAACTTACACCTCAGCCTACCTGTCCCTTTGCCCTGCTAAACCCAATAACCTTGCTCTTATTCTCACGAACTCTCGCCTTCTTTCACACACACTTTCCCAAACTCAGTCACCAACTTCTGCAGTTTCTTACTCTAATCTGTCACCAGCGGTATGTCATCACCAAACAACGACTGACTTACTTCCCAGGCCCCTTAGACTGCGTACTTGCCCTGCTCTCTAAGACCCTTGTATCTATTTCCCTCAACATCCTATCTATAGAACCCTTGTATTTATTTCCCTCAACATCCTATCTATAGACAAGTTAAATACCCATGGTAATATAATACACTCCAGCACAAAATTCACCTGGAACCACTCACTGTTCTCTCTACAAACTCACATACACGCTTTGCAGCCTTGATAAGATCTCACTGCTTCTAGTAGCTTTCCTCCCACATCATATGTGTACGATCTGCCACAAGGCATCTCTATGGACCTTTCTCCAGATCCATAAGTGCCACATACCACTTCCCCATTCACCGATGTTCCCATCTGTTCTCTTGATTTTTCCAACACTATCAATCACCTTCCAAAACAACTAATTCTCCCGGAAGTTTACTGACAGCCGCTCACCACAGCTCTCATTTGCCCTCTTCTTCAATCCCTGCATCTTCCTCTTGACCTTTTGCCGCTTTCTGTTGTACATCTTCCAGTCATTTGCACTCCTTCCCTGTAAGTGCCATAGCTTTACTTGTCATCCCACCACTTGCTACCCTTTCTAATCTGTCCACCTCCTACCTTCCGCATCGCACACTCTTCCTAAATATCTGTCATTTCTCACCCATTCCCTTGCAGCGTTAATCTCATCTCTTCTCATTCTACACTCAGTCTCTCCCGGTATTTTTTCACATAAATCTTTTCTAATCTCTTTCGGCTTTTCTCACCCTCTTCATTTCCTCTTTTCCGAAAAACTCTATAAATTTCAACCCACGTCTCCACCAGTTATTGATCAGACATCCCACCACCTGCCACTCTCAACACATTCACATCCAAAAATCCTACTTTTACACAAATATCAGTTAGTATGGAATTCAGTGATTACCACTTTACCTACTCACCGAGGCATAATTACGTGTGTGTGTGTGTGTGTGTGTGTGTGTGTGTGTGTGTGTGTGTGTGTATATACATATATATATATATATATATATATATATATATATATATATATATATATATATATATATATATGTGTGTGTGTGTGTGTGTGTGTGTGTGTGTGTGTACGTGCGTGTGTGTGTTATTTCCTGTTAGCATGGCAATTCTGAGCCAACACAGCAGATAACAGCCCTGCCCGGTATCACCCAATTTTAGGGGAAAGTTTTACACAGGAAGAGGCAAGTGAGTGTGGCGGCCAGAGTGGTGAGACGAGTGAGTGTGAGGGCCGGAGGCGCACGGCAAAGGGAAGGAGCGGTCTGAGGGGTGAGGCAAGGGGGTGTGGCGGTCTGAGGGGTTAGGCAAGGGGGTGTGGCGGTGTGAGGGGCGAGGCAAGGGGGTGTGGCGGTCTGAGGGGTGAAGGCAAGGGTGTTTGGCGGTGTGAGGGGCGAGGCAAGGGGGTGTGGCGGTCTGAGGGGTGAGGCAAGGGGGTGTGGCGGTGTGAGGGGTGAGGCAACAGAGTTTGGCGGCTAGAGGGGTACGGTAAATGCGTGTAGCGGTCTAAGGGGTGAGGTAAGGGGGTGTGGCGGTGTGAGGGGTGAGGCAAGCGAGTGTGGCAGCCGTAAGGGTGGAACGAGTGAGTGTGGCGGCCGGAGGGGTGAGGCAAACAAGTGTGGCGGCTTAATTGCTTTTTTTTTTTTTTAATGCGATCGCCAATAAATATCTAAAAAAAAAATTAACTTGAAAATTTCATTTGATGATGTTCTCATAATTTTCAGTCGTCATGTTGCTCGAGGTTATGCTTGGGAATAAACGTTCATATATTTCATGCAAGACTAAGTGGGTGACTTCCTGATTCATCGTACTTTCCACTGGTCACAACATTCTGTGTAAACTTAATGTATTACGCACGAGATGTCATATTCTGCCAAGATTTTTGTAAGCGTCTTTGTGTATGTCTGTTAACGCACACGTCGATGCGTGTTTGTCTTTCTACGTCTGCGTTTGTCTTCGTCTAATGTATCACATAAAGTGGACCCAGAGAGGCGAATCTTCTTTCATTTTATTACTTTCTTTTTTTTTTTTAACTCGGAAATTAAGTCTTACAAACTCGGGCGTTTGAAGCCTCCATGGATGAGGCAGTCCTCCTTAGGGTTTTGTTTACATAAAGTTTACTGCTGTTGTGCCCGTAAGATATTCAGGAAATATATAAATTCGATCGTATATATATATATATATATATATATATATATATATATATATATATATATATATATATATATATAGCGCGTGACTTTATACAAAGATTGTTCCATGAGGTTGGAAACTGGGTGATGATGGAGGTGGTGTTGTATCAAAATGGGAGAAGACATGTGGATCTAGTAGATGTGACGCCTCCGCACGTACCTGCGACCAGCCGTCACATTAGCCTGGGCATCCGTGCAGAGTCCTGCACCACAGTTGTGTCCCGGGGCTCTGCTACACCTCCCCGTTCTCCACACGCCCTGAACCTTCGTCCCTCAGGTAGACTGAGGGAGGCTCGTGAATTAAGATCAAGTGACAAGGGAGTGGCTGTGTCGTCGGGTACTGGGGCCGTCCCGTCTTCTGCAACAACAGTTTTCACATTTTCTTTTCCTGGCTCGGCTATTTTTTCTTTTTCTTTTAATCGTGAACTTTATCTTCTTGTTCGCTACCCGGCTCTACTTTCTTTACAGTTCCAAAGTTTCTACCACACTAACTCTCTACTACAACCCTCTATTGTCTTCCCTCTTTCATTCCCACTTTTCAATTTTTTTTTCCTCCCCAGGCTTTCCTGCAGTTCTACCTGCCCATCCATACAAAGACCCATTTTAGTATATATATATATAAAAAACCAGGAGGCCGCCACCACTTCGTCACTAGCCCTCGAGCAGACAGCCTGAGTCTTAACCATATAACGTTTTCTGTAACCGTTTCCTCTTCCACACCTCATTCCTCTTACAGGTCCTCCTCCCCTCCCCTCCCCTCCCCAGTCATGATCACCCCAGTAATCACAAACGGTCAGCTATACTAACCACAGTGTCGTCCATTTTGCAGTGTATATTTCACTTCGTTCTGCGTACATGACGCCACTGTTGATCACTGTGGTTATATGAGTGGCGTGTGTTATATATTTCTCAATAGAAAGCAATATATTTGATATTATACCACACACAACCTGTACACCAACCAACATCC